>NW_028301553.1:17467500-17515000 GCF_042242905.1 Orbicella faveolata
CGGAATCTCAAAAGGAAGTTCGGTCTTGCCATTTGGCGTAAACATTGCAGTCATTTAAATCTACCTCAACTCATCACTCAAACATTTACAACTTTATGAAAGCAAGTGTTTCATAGATGTAAACTAGATAATTAAAATCCAGGAGATGATGAATGTTTCATGTAAAGGATATTGCTCAAAATCTAAAAAAATCTAAAATAGGGCTAACTAAAAAAGAGCTAGAGGATCACAAGACATCATTATATAAACTTCTTACACGTCCAAAATCTCCCCAAAATTAAAGTGCCAAAAGTGAGCCACAATCTGTAGGACACTATATATAATGTTACTTTTCTAACTTTTAATCAGGCTTATGTTTTTGTGAGGTGCAGAAAACTTAACATGATTACAATTTTAAAAGTAAAGCAATGCTCCTAATTTAAAACTTTGAAAAGTTAATACTGTGATATCCTTCTCAAAGGCATCAGACTATCTAACAGATGGTCAAGACAATCATAACATTAATAAACTACGATAACCAACAAGGAAACATTGAATGGTATAATTTGCCAGGTTTTGCAATCTCCAGGGAGTAGTTGACAAGCTGTATTGGCTTGAGTGAGTTGTAAAATGCTTCAAATACTCCAACACTCTTGGCGCTCAGCTGAAGGTTCACTACTCCCTCCATAGAGAGAGTGATGCCATTGTGAGGTAGCTCTCCACGACTTTGAACTACTATAACACCCTTAACGATATCCTGGAAAATCAAAACAAAATTGAAACTCTACTAAATATATGTTTTTCATTTCTATAAGTCTGCTCCATAGTGATCTACATCATATTTCTCTTTACGAGGTTAGTACATTGTCAGCATTATTTACTATCTAATAACAGCAATTGCAGATTATTAACAAATTACGTTTACCACAATTTAACACTGGTCTGAACTAGCGAACTAATTATAAGGCAGGCCTGAAACGATTGATTTAAGGGTCATAAATAGGGTATCAAATTTTTTGTCAGGTCATAAATTGGGTAGGGAAAATTGCAGATTTTGGTCATAAATAGGGTAAGGGTTTTGGGAAGCGGGCTGTACACCCCCACCAAATTTTGCTGGGAGTACCCACTCCGGGCCAACAACCCAATGTGAGTTTGCACGCAAGTCAAACCTGCCAAAACACCAAATTCGAATCAAAGTGTTCACGCTTTTTGGAATCGCAAAGTAAGTAAGCTTCAGCTTATAAACATAAAATGTTCATACTCTGCACGCAGACCGCAAGAGGTCATAATTGTTGAGAGGTACCACTTTCACTCGTCCTCTTTCATCCCTTGCAGTACCATAAGCATGAATGAATTAACACGGAGTTAGCCGGAGTATTTTGACACAAAACTGATGTTTAGCCAAGACTTCAATGTTGAACACAAAAACCAGCAAAAACAAAACAGAACGAGACATAGACTAGTCTCTAATAGTCGCTACATACACAAAGCAATCACATAACCAGGCCTGTGGAAAACCAAGCCCTTTCACTACGTGCACGAATTCAGTGAAAGAGTCTGGAAGAAATCACTTACTCCTTCAAAATAAATCTTGTTCACCCTTTTCAGGCGGATCTCCAATGTCGCCATCTTAAAAGTTGAGCCCGCAAGAAGACGAATCCAGCGAACAACCACCTGAGTTTGAAAGCGAGGTTGGCGCATGTTGGAGCATGTGCAGTGCTGTTTGGCGGGAATCGTTCCACAGGTTATGCCGCAAAAATATGTCCAATCATCAGGAAATTGTAATCTCCAAACCCATGAAACCGTAAGAACATTTCTTTGCCGATTTCTTCGATCGCTTCGTTGTTGATTGTTCGATTTTATCATCTGTTTGTTAGGAAAGGAAGGACGGAGCTAGGCGATGTCACTCCACATAACATCAAGCAGCTGAAGAAATTGAATTCTGTTGTCTTCCCGGTGAGCTACAACGATAAGGTAAGGAGGTAACTTGTCAGTCTGCTTTTTCAAGCAGAGGAAGACTAGTTTTCTTTTTGCGAGCAATTTCTTCCTTACTTTCTTCAATGGATTATGATCAAAATGCAATTTAAAAGACAAGATGGTCGTATGCATGCGAGCCTGCGATCATATTTGAAAATAATTTTAAAAAGTTGACTATGGCCATTAGGATTTTATAGCGTCTAAAAGGTTAGAGTAGAGGATGAATTTGATGGTATAAACAACTGATTTTTATCCTTCCAGTGATCCCGTGATCATCGACGAGCTGTGATCAATATAGAGTAATGTATTACATTCTTTCAGTCGAGGAAGTGCATTTGTACAGTACATTTATAAAGTTTGATTTACCCTTTCATATTTGGGTGTGGAATGGAGAAATATGTTTTCCACTGCATAATAATTGTTTCGTTTCGGTGATGTTATGTATGCTGTAATCTGTTGCAAAAACGCTTTAGCATGTAAATTTTATGTACAGGTGTAAATAGAGTAAAAGGTTTTTTCTAGTATTGTATTTTTGGGGGGTTTACCGTTAGAAAACAAAATTGTAAAGTCATAAATACTATCTTTGTTGAACGGACCCAAGACAGTCCTGTTGAAATAAATACAAAAATAGGAAGGTCACTTCCTCCTCTCACACTAGATAAGCTTCTCTTCTTTACACACTATGAAAGTGTATTTGAATATGAAAACTGGATTCCTTGGGAAGTGACCAGGCTGTGCAAAAGTTCTTTGAAAATTGTTGTTTTCATTAATGGTTCCTCAAAAAGTATTTAATTATTTCATTGGCATTATCTTATTGCATTTTTGTGTGTCAGAATAATGCCAATTTTTTAGAAATCTGTCCTTGCAAAATTAAGTCCATGAATACGTCGCTGTTTCAGCCAGAAAATTTTATTTGAGGGCCAAAGTGGTCCCCGAAGACCTTTTTTTAGGCCAAATTGGCCCTTTTTTTGTTTTCTTGGGGCCATCGCTGATTGCAACCCGGGATTCCCGCAATGGCACAGTCTGGCAGAAACACTGATAGCTCATCCAAAAAAGTTACAAATAGTGGAGGTAAAAGATGTAGATATTTGGGTTGGCAAGTGCAGGAGACAGCAACAATAGCATATTTTCTGCAAGCCTGAGATTTGTTAGCCTTGCAGAAATTGAGTCTAAGAAGGTATCACAAAAAAATGGATTAAAAGTCTGCCAGATGCACGTTTGTCACTAATCCTGATACTCTATTATACAAGCTAACCCATGCTTAAGTCTTACGTATAATGTTTTGTTGTTTCACAGTTTTACAAGGATGTGCTTGAAGTTGGAGAACTAGCTAAACTAGGTAATTTGATGTTATGTCTGCAAGACTGCAAACCCACCCGTTAGTTAAATGTGCTTTCTCTAAGGGCAGGTCGTTAAGAGTATCTTACTTCAAATCCTTGTGACACCATACTAAAACTGATGAACATATGATTTCCCATCATTATTAAGTAAACGTTTCATCATATTTTAGTATAAATTATAACTTAAGCTTAGGGCTATAAGTCCCTCTCAATTTTTCAACTATCATGATAGAGATATCCAAACCATACTGTAGTTGTAGTCAGGCATGATAAAAATATGAAAATGTTTGTTGTCACTGACTAAAAAAGGGTTGATCTGGATGTTTCAGTTTAAGTACTGTAACCTTCAGCATAAAAAAATTATGCCTTAAAAATGGCATCAAGATGTAAATGAGGCCTTTAAAAATGACCGTCAGTCCCACTAGGGATTGTCTAAAATAGTGTACATGACTGGAATCTTGATGTGCTCATTAATAGAATTCTGGTCATGCATCAAATGCCACACTTTTAGAAACAACCTTCGGGACCACTGCGAACAGTGGTCCACTTTCTGTACATCATCAAGATCAATCGTGACTGTTTTGTGCACAGTGTTGTGCCAACAAAGATTTCTTAGGGAAGGTATGTTTTTTATTGCAGGGGGGGGGGGGGGGGGGGGCGGGATCGGGGTATTTTAGAAATTTTTTGCGAAAAAAGTCGTGGCCCTCCCACCTCCCAGAATGGATTAATGCATGACCCTTCACAAATACCCACACAGAAACATCTGACCCTCCCCCCACTTCCTCCAAGACAAAAATAACCGGAAGTGAAAATAACTAACCAGAAGTGTTACTCACATAACTGGGTCTGTGCACAAAGCAGTTAATTGCATGGTATGTAATAAAAATGCGCAAGGAGAAGAAGAAAGAGGAGACTGAAAGGGAGCAAATAGAATGGCTGAACCCGGAGTACAATGACATTGACTGGGTTGGACTGTACAACTCCGATAAGCTGTCATCCTTGAGGGTGGACAAGCTTTCCTTGTACTTTTCCCATCACAAGATCACCTTCAAAGGGAAGAAAGCTGAAAAGGTCGCAATGATCAAAGCACACATTGGCAGCTTGCTGTATGATTCAATGGAGTGTCAACAACCTTGGCAGCCCCCCGCTAAGAAATGTGCAGCAACAAGTGACCTCATCACTTTCTGAGGTTGAAACTGACCTGCAAAGTGATGTAATAGATCGAGTTGTCGGTTCAAGCCCGAGTAACTTAAGTAATGAATCGTAACCGGAGACTGATTTTATACCAGAACCCTGTGTGGAAACATTACCGCTGTCAAAATATGGCCACCTGTAAATAATGTAGATTAATCTTGACTGGTAGCTTTATTCAAGTTTTAGGTTTCTATACACTTCGCATTTTTGTCAACTAAGCGACATGGAGTAATTTTTTCCTTGCCAAAAAAAACTTTGACCCTCCCCCGGTTGCGAATAAAACAGGTTTGACCCTCCCCAATTTGTAAAAGATTTACTAATGACCCTCCCCTCCGAAGCCCCGACCCACCCCTTCCCAATAAAAACGTACCTTCCCTTATCACCTGTAACAACGGCTCTTTTGCTCTTGTTTTTAAAGTGCGCGAGGTTTATCCAATGTACACTTTTTCGCAATCTTTGCCTTTAATTTTGTAAACAACTCCGGTGGATAGATCTTCTCTGAATTTGGTTTTTTCTGGCTTTTGGGCCACATATTTGACATGAAACGGATTCAAAGTTTTTGTGATATTTAATTATATCCAAACCAATTACTACTTGAGTAAAATTAAGATTAGCAGACCAACTATGGTCTAAATACTATATGTCAAAATTCACTCAGCTGTCTCCTTTTTTTTGTTGTACCTTTCACTACAACACATATCCATGTTATAGATGATTCCTTTACATAGTGATCTTACACAGTATTTTTTCTTTCTACTAGCTTATTACAATGACATTGTAGTTGGTGCAGTTTGCTGTCGAATTGACCAGACAGAAGATGCAAGAAGACTTTACATAATGACATTAGGATGTTTAGCCCCATATAGAAGACTTGGTATTGGTAGGTTGATAGAAAAACATTTGTATTTGTTATTTGCCAATATTTTGAGAGAAGCATGTCACTGTACACCCCATGTATGCTCAGTTCAAAGGCTTGATTTCAGATAATTAACAAATATTGGACAAGGTTGGGCAAAATATTGTGATTTGTCAGTGGTGAGCAGATCAATTATTTGCTGATGCCTTAAGGCCAAGGCAAATCATTGATCTGTGAGACACTGACAAATAGCGATTTTTTGCATTAACTGAGGTCAATAATGTTTTATCATTCGATCACCAAATTTGTTTGCTTATTTTAATCACTCTCTGAGAGCTCAGGGGAGAAATCCCCCATGTTTCACCAGAGATCATGGTTACATTACGCATGAGCAGAATATTTGCAGCAAAACACATTTAGACCGTACTACACATGAGCAGACCATTATTTGTAGGCAGTTATTTGCAGGACATGTGGTTGGCTCTCGGCCAATTGAAAGGAAGAAAAAATGCATTGAATGATAACAGAAATGGTAATTAAATATAATAAGTAGCAATGTTTATTGAACTTGAAAAATATGTGCAGAAGACTGAGAGTTTGTCATTATCTCTCAAGTGTTCTTTAAATGTTGAGCTGTATTTCGTTTAACACAACAGCCTTTTGCTCGCAGGTAAATAACTTACTGCTATAACCACTAAAATTTGGCACACTGATAATATATTATAATAAAATTGTGTCATGTTTCAACATTTTTTTCCTACTCTAGGAACTGTCATGCTTGAACATGTATTGAAATGCTGTGAAAAAGATGGCAACATTGACAATGTCTATTTGTAAGTATAAGATTTTCAAAACTCTAAAGGGGACAGCAACAAGGTTGCTAGATAAACAAATTATGAAATAAGCCTTTTCTAGAGGGGAATTTTTTTTTTAGTAACTGAGCTGTACATGTAATTGTTTGTTTTTGTTTTTTTGCTTATGTTCTGTATTGATCTTTTGTCTCCAGGATCTCATTGAACAATAACAAGTTGTTTATTTTTTAACTTTTGTACTCAAAGAAATAACTTGCTATTGAAGAAGAAAGTTCTTGGGGAGAAGTCATAAGCAGAATTCTTTTTGCTTTTTAATTGCAGGCATGTCCAAGTTAGCAATCAAGGAGCTATAGGATTTTACAAGGGATTCGGATTTGAAATAATAGAAACCAAAAAACAATACTACAAGCACATTGAACCGGCTGATGCCCACGTCTTACAGAAAACACTGAGGAGCAAGAAGACCGATATATGTGTATAAACATGGGATCTACGTTCCATGAATAGAACATTTGAACATTTGAACCAGGAGCCGGATCTACAGAATAGCAAAATCTTAGGCCCAGACCTACGTGAGGGCTGCCCCAGAGAGTGGGTCATGAGGTCTTCAATTGAATGGTTCGTGTGTAGTTAATGTAGTTGACGGCGGCAAAATTTATGATAAGAAAAGTAACTAGTTTATTGCATTTTTTAAATCAGGCAAGCTTTCAATAGGCAGCAACAATGACAACAAAAACAGCAACTGATCTCATTACTTTTTGTATTTGTTTTTTGTACTATGGTTCTTCAATGATACAACAAAAAAATGTACACAGTCAGACCTGCCGAATCCCGTGTAGTTTGACGGCTTTTTCCCGTTTTATAGATTAGAATTTTGAGGTCAAAATATTGTAGCAATTGAAAATATAGTGAATTAAAGTGAATTGTGAGAAAGAAAACACAATTGCAGCATATTAGAAACTGGAGGAAGGCTCAGAACTGCAACTAGAGTAATTACATAGTGGTATTTTGAAGTAACAATTTTAAAAATTTCTTGTTCTTTCAACCTCATTCTGTTTTTGCACAAATAACACAAAGGCAGAAGGTCTAAACTTAAGGCTGGTTTTCACTAGCGACGGAGTCGGAGTCGGAGTCCAAGTCGTAAGAGCTCTCATAACCTGGTGAAAATCGAAAATCAGAGTCGTAAGCGGAGTCATAAGCTCGACGAAATTGGAGTCGGAAGAATCAACGTTTCCATTTCTTCCAATTCCGTTTACAACCCCGTCGTTTATGATCCAGTAAAAACTAATAATGTGAAATGTCGGAGTCGGAAGCAAAAGCAGAAGAACTAACCAATCACAAGGCCCGGAATCGAACATTGTGATTAGTTTATTCTTTCGCTTCTGCTTCCGACTCCGACAATCTAGTTTTCACTGGATCGTAAGCGACGGAGTCACAAGCGGATGCAGTGTTCTGCTTCCGACTCCATCAGTTTGATTTTCACTGGATCGAATCACTCTACACTTCTGATTATTACTCCGACTACGACTCCATCGCTAGTGAAAACCAGCCTTTACAGAGAGTAACTTACAGTATGGTATAGATCTCTGCTGTCATTGTGACCCCTGGGGGCACTCCCTTGTGAAAAGGTTGGGGATGCGCATTGGAAAATTTGAAATTAAACCCCTACAGGAGACCAGTCTGAGCATGGCTCGCGCTTAATTTAATCCCCAAAATGTATCCCTTATAATAGACATGAAAGTGGGTTTTTTTTAAAATTATTTCTTCGAGAGCAACCGTAAAAGATACCTGGACAACTGAAAATAGTGGCGTTTTGTTCAGAACACCCTCAGTGAGACCAACATGTGTGATTTACACCCCTAAGCAGGATGACGAGCATCCCGTGCCTTTTCATTCACGTGGGATCCCTCCCCAGGGATTACTTGAGAACTCCTGTATTAAAAATCGGAGTGCTTTTGGATGAAAGATCAAATTTGGATTATCTCATAATTATTGGAGACCTTTCTTGTAGTCTTCTTTTGACTGATTGTAAAAGCAATAAACTTTTAATCAAAATTATATTGACTTGTAGCCTGACATTTCTAGCAAGCACGATTTGAGGCTGAAAATTTCAGCCTTAACTGTCGCCTAGCCTGAAACTTTCCATGCAGATCCTTGTAATCGCCAACTTCATTTCAAGAGGATTTACCACACCACGCCGGAGGAATTTGAAACGCAGCTTCCTTTCTTCGGTTAGGCCTTCTGTCCACACACTAAGCCGTCCCGAAAACGCCGGCTTTGCGTTTTAGTGTGGAGAGAAAACATTTTGAAAACGATGAGGTTACGACAATCATGTGATTTCCCTGACCGAGCGTTACTCAAACACCAAATGACCGCTGATTGTTGGGTTTTCAAATTTTTCTAACGTAGTATGGACGAAAACATTTCATGCGTTTTCAGAGTGAAACCTCCGTTTTCAAATTCCTTAGGCGTAGTGTGGACGCGGCCTTAGAAGCTGGGCTGGTCACTCAAGTTCTCCTAAAGAGCCTAAATTTAAGCCTAGGAAGGTCGTTGCCAGGCCATGCCAACGATAGCAACGGTGGAAAGACTTCCTTTGATGCCCCAAGAAATCGAACCTCGATCACATTTGCCACTAGTGTGCGATTTTTCAATTCTCATTTCCACGAACAGATTAGGTCTAACAGCCTTTTCGAGCTGTGTCATCTATTACGTAGCTTAAAAGACGGCAGGGTACAAGTTTAATAAAAAGCTGGTTTTCAGTATCGCACAAGCGTCTCTCCCTTAAGAACTGGAAGCGCTGTTCCCATCGTCCCCCACGCGCATCCTCACTCTCGTTTCTACCTCCCCCTCGCCAAGGGAGCCTTTGCGGAGAAGAGAGAAGCAACATGAGAGAGCTACATGAGAACAAGGTTGGGTTATGCACGCAGTTTGATGCCGAGAATACGCGATTTGCATGATGGTGTCCTTTGACTACAACTACCAGAATCTTTGAATTTTGTTGCTTCTTCTGCTAATCTGGGTATTAAATTGTTATTTAAATCCCACTGCGACTTCAAAATTTAAACAACGAAAGGAATTCTGGTGGTTGTGGTCAAATGACGACAACGTGCAAATCTACTTCTAGCGCCTTTTGTTTGAAAAATTTCCTAACAAAAAGTCCTCACTTCGTCTGCTGCCTTCTACTTGTGCGCTGGTGAAAAACCAGCCTTACCTTCCCCACTCCACCCAGGTAACGCTGCACTTGCGCTTTCTCGCGCTCTGCTACTGAAATGCAGTTCTTTTCAATAAAAATACAACAGATTTCGATTTTGGGACGTTTGCGGCATTAAACAGGCTTATTACGGTTACCAAGGCTCTTTGAAATTATGCAACCTCTACATTACAGACTCCTCTGTAATACGACTGGGCCGAGTCACGGGTTGGTCACATAAATGGCTCGGGGACTCTGCCGCCAGGAGTAAAGCAACCAAAAGACACGGCTAAGAAATTCAGGCTCTACATTGAGGTGTTCTCTATCGGTGATTAGTAGAATTCTACTAGTATACTAATGCAAATGCTACAATCTGATTGGCTAAGCTACTCATATACTATCAGCCATTAGTATAAATCTACTAGTCTTCAATCACGAATGCCGTTCTCTGATTGGCTACGCAACTCACTATCTATTCTGATGCAGATAGTGAGCAGCGTAGCAGCGTGCGCTGGGAGCCCCTTCTTTGTGTTTTCGAAGTGTCTTTGAAGAGGATTTACATTAAATTTTTGAACGACTAGTAGATTTACCCTAAAACAATTAGGTTATTCGCTCTCGATTTCTATGCGTGAAAGTTGACGAGGGCACAGCCCGAGTCAACTATTTAAACAATAGAGTGTTTTTGTCGAGGACCTATCGGCTGATAGTTGCCCCGCGGAAATTTGATGGATAGTACTCGTCCGTGAAAATATTTCTGTAAACAAGCGGGCTTACAGAAAGTAAGCAATTGACATTGTATTAAAAGGGTTTTGTTTGCTTTCTTTTTCAAATTTTACATTTGGCTTTCACGGCTTTCATCTAAAAAAGCTGAAAAATTCAATAAGATTTTTGAACTGGCGCGTGGAAGAAGATTTAGTGGTGAACAGTAAAGACAATAGAGTGTTTATGTCTCGGAACTATCGGTCTGATAGTTGCTCCTTGGAAATTTGATGTTCTTAAAACTAGCATATTTGCCCTCGAAGCTTCGCTTCTCGGGCAAGTATTTGTTTTAAGAACATCAAATTTCCGTGGGGCAACTATCAACCGATAGTTCCTCGACAGAAACACTCTATTGTTAAATAGAAATCTCGAGCTACGGACTCATCAACTATCACCTCATACACCTCATAGAAATCGAGAGCGAATAATAAGGTGAATAGGTATTCTGTTTACGCTTGTTCATGCTTTATTGTATCCTGAATCTTTCACAAACATTCAACACATTTTATTGAAGCAAGTTCACAATTCTGAAGTTAAAATAGTAAACATTTGAAATCTCTCTTTTTTGTATAAATTAACAGAATTCAAACTTGCCTTACTTGTTACTTTGCACTATACAGATGATCTAAGTATATTCACAAGTGAAAAATATACTTGAAAGTTACTAATTCAATAATTTGTTTCTCCTCATTCTTATTAACAAAATTAAACCGTCACACCACTTAAATTTATTTTTTACACAAAGCACAAGACTATACGGCAACCGAAGCCTACATAACCTGAGATGTTTTCTAGGGCTTCCATTACCACATTAAACGTCCTTCGAAGTTCCTCTTAGAAGCTTACATCTCTCTCTCCTCGTCCGCCATCTTGAGGTTAATTTGACACGTGACACAAGTATCCCAGAGAACGTACAGAAAGAGCGTCCCATACTAACGTTATCATCTTTAGTGAAAAATCATGAAGGTTTAACAAGAAGACTGGGTGAAATAATTCTCTTAATCCGTCATAAATAAATGTTACACATTAAGAAGTCGTCACGTAGCAACTTTTCTTCCATCTACACGAAGCAAACACTGATCAATGTTCGATGTTGGAGAAGCTCTTCATTTCAAGTGAGCCAAAATCAAATTGAATGGTTAGGAGTAAACAGAATAACAACCTTATCCATTCAAAACTTGTTTTAAGTGGAATTTACTTAGAAAGCCGGCATCCACAGTAAGGTGGCTGAGCATGGCAGTTGTGTTATTTCTGGAAATAAATGACGAGAGATAAACTCAGTGGATCTTAGTGAGTGCTTAAAACAGAATCACATGTCACAGTATACTAGATACAACGAACAAAGTTTGGAAACATTACTTATTGTATGCTAATACGCTAAAACATTAATTATACCGAGTTCAACAAGGCCCATTCAAATCTTCCCTTTTCCTTTTCCCTTTTCCCTTATAATTTTTCTGACACAATTCATAAGGTTCAGAGAATGCTTCTGAAATCAAAACAAACAGCCCTATTAAAAATTGAACCATAAATACGAATAAATTCAATCACTGTAATTATTAATGCTCGTCAATTAACTTAAGTATTCTATCTTTGATCTTTTGGGTTGCTTTCTTTGCATTAGGAATAATATATCTTTCTGTCTCGGTGACTTGAATGGTTTCACCATCACTCGTTCCATATTTAAAAGTGATCAAGTCAGGGTGACGTCTTTTAGACGTGATTTTTACCACCGAAGTCAAATGATGTCTGTTTTGAATGTAAGCCCAGCCGTCTCTCTTGGGGATCTCTCGTAAAACAAACATTTGAACATCCGTAAGGAGAATATAACTGCGAAAAGAAAACAATAACACAGGTTATGTAAATATACAGTAAAATTCCGGTTCTTGACTGAGACCCCTCCGTTATAACCCCCCCCCCCCCCCTTTCCCACGTCTGCTTACAATGATTTACCAATAAGTAACAATAACGAAAACCTGCAATCTGTATTCCCGTTAGATGACAACTCCCACTTTTTCTTATTTCCTGGTCTGTTTAACTGAGTGCCCAATGTTTTCACTGATAATTGTTTCTTTCAAACAAATGCAATTAAACAACAAGGCCTTGTTTCAATATCCATTGTCTGTTGGCAACGTATTGAAACAATTCTTGCTGACAATTCAATTTTAGCTAGCAGTACATGCCGTTGTGTAGAATTATAAATACTTAGCTCTTATTAACCGAGCAGGAGGTCTGTATGGGAGAATCTTGACCGAGGTCGTGAGTACAGACCGAACGCAGTGAGGTCTGTACGCACGACCGAGGTCAAGATTCTCCCATACAGACCGACTTAGCTCGGTTAATAAGATGTTTATTATATGGCAAAGAAGAAAACTTTAATTCGTTTAATGTAACTGGTTTGCTGACATTTTGCTTGCAAACGGAGATGAGCTTAACTTAAACCTGTCGAAATTTGCTCGTCCTCTTTACTTTTTTTGGTCATCAGGTTTTTTGGCACTTCCATAAATGATTGAGAAGAAAATAAAAGAAAACGGCGAACATTTCTGTATTTGAGTTTGCTACTTTTTCAACGCAAAATGAAACCGGTCTAGATGCCGGTCTAGATGGGAAAATCTAGACCGCGGTCAATATCGATTTCAGCCAATCAAATTCGTGAATTCGGTAGTTCCCAGTCCTTGTGAGACACAGCCATATAATAAAGTGTGATACAAAACAAAAAAACCATGTTCTCTATTTTTGCTGATGGACCCATACTCAGGTATCTACTTAGATCTGTGAAAGCATGATGGCCTGGAGGTCAGTTTTTAACTCGTGAATTGCGATAGCAAGTTACGACTTACAGTGGGTGGTCAGATTATTTGCTTAGGGGTCAAACAGGGTGAAAGTAAGAGGGAAGGAGTTAGAGCGGGAGATACTCTCTCTCTCCCTCTCTTCTTTCTTTCTCTTACACCTTTACAGTTAACCTATCTAATCCCATGAAACAACCTGTTTGAAGACTATGTCAATAAATGTGACTTTGATCAACACGCTATTATAATACAGTCGAACCTCCCGTAAGCGTTTACGGGAGGTGGTCGCTTACGAGAGCTTAGACCATGTTGGGTTCAAAGTTTGCCTCATTAGCATATGGTGACAGCAGAGACTTACCCCATGTTTTAAATGCTTTATTCATGTGAAAAGTCAATTCCGAGAAAAAAATTCGGTACTATCAATTGGGAAATTTCCATCTCTTGTATTACCCAGGAATGCGATGATGTTACAACACCTTATTATCCAATTTTCGCTCTATTATCTCTCAAGTGGTCGCTTACGGGAGGTTAAAAACAAGAGAAATTTCAAACTTTTGACTCTAAAAGTGGTCGCGGTCGTTCACGAGAGGTGGTGGCTTACAAGAGGTTCCAAATATAGTGATTTGACTTGGAAACGTTTGTATTTTGGAAAACTGGTCGCTGCGGAGAGGTGATCGCAACCGGAGGTTCGACTGTATTTAGTGTTCACTGTCGTTCTTAGCGAATTGTGTACAAAAATGAGAAAATGTGAAGAAACAGAAAAAATCGTAACAATTTGGTTCTGGTGTAAATTTTATACTGCATGATAAAAGGAGGTAGCGCATATGGAATGTATGTTTGATCTTTACGCAAGACAATTTCAGCGTAACACGTGAGAGGGTTCCCTGCTCGGGAAATAACTGGAGAGAAGAGAGCAACAGTCTGCTGACAGGCTGTTTCAGGTGTCCGGTTATGGTGAAATAACAATGGAAAATTCAGTAGACGTACCTAGGAGTTAAGTATCCGTTTTGAATTATTTGGTGGCACTGAAAAGACGCTGCGACATCTTTACGATGAAGCCACGTGTCTATGTTCACTGCTTCTCTTCGCGTTTCTTCCTCTGAGCTAGCGCTGTAATTATCTGTTACAAGAAAAGAATCACAGTTTTGAGTTATAACGCAGTAAATACTGTATGGGAGCGCCTACAGGGCTTAAAATGAGCGTGCAGTTTCAAAATGTAAATGGGATGACGATTAAGATGCTGGTCACACTTCAGGCCATGTCCACACTACTGCACGCCGAAAAATTTGAAAACGCAACAATCACCGGTTATTTTGAATTTGCGTTTGAGAAAAACTCAAGCGGGGAAATGAAATGATTTTCGTCATATCACCAATTTCGGAAAGCTCCGTTTTCAAAATGTTTTCCGACCACATTAAAATGCAAAGCCGGCGTTTTCAAATTCCTGTAGTTTGAAGAGAGCTTTCGAAAAGTTCCGTTTTCGAGACAGTTTAGTGTGGACGGCCGGCCTAACCGCTGAAATGAACAACAACAGATCGGTAGTTCGTAAATCTTCTTTAGCGACCAAGAAAACATAAACACAGACATATATTTCTAGCTTCAATAACTGACTGATTTGTCAGTACTGGGTTCTTTTCAGACGCTTTTGAGGTTCTTTTTTGGATAGGGAGGGAGAGTATTGACAGCTTAATTCATTCTTGTTAGTTGTTTCCTTGGGTAACCACCATCTGTCGTGTGATAGAGATAGAATCTCAATTTGCAAATATTATGCTTCTGCAGGAACATTTCATCCACTCAGAGTCAAACCAGTTACATCAAACAGCTAGATCTATACCTCCATCTTCATCGTCGTCGTCGATACTAAACACCGGTTGAACGTTTCTATACAGCTTGCTTTGTCTGTCTTTATCACTTACATGTCTGGTAAAAAAATACAAAAATTACAAAAAAAGTGCTCACTTTACATGCATTAACATGATTTACCATCTAGCCAATTCAGTTCTTTGCGTTTCAATCACGTAAAAAACACCACGATGACAACTATAATCAATGACTTCTAAATTACCATGTACCCTGCAATACCCTCACTGCATGCGATTCGAACCCATGACCTCCCAGTATCTAGGAGGTTATATATGTAGGTTCAAATCCCATCGGGGACTCGTATCTTTTTTCCCTTTGTGGGACTACCTGCAATAATATTGTAGACATGTATGCTTACCATCTATCCCAAAACCGTGTACTGAAAATTCTGTGCAAAAGCCCCTTTATGACCAATGACTAAACAATGATAGGATTGGCATCCAGTGAGGGTGCAATGCTACACAGATATAACGAGTTAATCTGAATAACAGGTACCAAAATTGTGTCATTAACAAGCAAGACCCATGACTGGTGATATCAGTGTTTTTCTTTGTATTCTTACCTTTCTACAGGATGGTGAGAATCAGCGATATATTTTCCTATTTTCTCTCTTACGTGGGTTCCTGATTTGATGGCTGAGGAAAGCATGCTGACTAAGCCACCCTGTGGCATAAAAAGACATACAGTTAATATTAAATTAATAAAAATAAAGATGAGCAAAATTTCCTGGACTGCTTACAGTGTACAAAATAATTAAGACGGATTCCGCTCGAAGTTTCGAGAAATACATGCAAAAATTATTTACTAAAAATCTACTTACAGCACGGTAACTTTTTGACTACTATTTAAAACATCTCACCATCATTCACCATCTTTATTAACTTATCACATCTCACTGTAATTCATTTCTCTAGGTGACCCCGCGATTAAATCCCCAAGCATTCTCGAGAAAGTTAAGGTCGAACCATGTAAGAATGCGTGTGTTAAATTGTGTTTTGAACTAACGCGAAACGTCCATTTTAAGTGAAATAGAAATAACTTCAAGTTCAATTTCTCTCGCAGCGTCAGCTTCAGAGCTTCAGTCTCGATAAATTCTTCTTACCTTTATTCTAAATATTACCATGCTATGAGGTTTCTTGGCAACTTTATTTTTGTCATTATTGTTCGAATGTTCTGCGGAAATCATCTTAAATTTGCTATCATGTCTGTAGTAGTATAGCGTGTTGTTTAACCCTCAGATGGTACCAAAACACTGTGGATTAAGCAGTTCTCATTAAGCACAAAAACATAACTAAGTTGTCAGTAATAAGCTTGCTACATATACAGTCCCTTACTCTGGAATCACTTGGGCTCTGTTCCCCTCTGGATAGTTCATGATAACTCTAGAAACAATCAAGCCAAAGTTGGCATCAGTTATTTGTTACTATTATCACAGCAGTCAATATGTATGGGTTATTGACCAAGTGTGAGGTCAAGATGGCTGGATATTGGCCAATATCCAGCAATCTTGATCGAACAAGCTTGGTCAATAAATGATCTATTATATGGCTTTCGGGAAAGTTTTTCTTGCGGGACACGGCGGGTAGTCCCGAGCGGGTAAGATAGCTCCACCTTGCCAGTTCGAGTAGCCAATCACAGCGTAGGATTTGATTCATCTTGCCCGCTCACGGAGCTAGCCATATAATAAACAGTGTAACTGGTAGAACCTGGTTTCAAGACAGAGGATCAGTGTATGACGTAAACGGAAAAAATAAAAATGGAAAGCGCAATGAACTGAAGGAAAAGAAAGAGAAGGGAAGAGGGAGAAAAAATAAAAATGGAAGAAAAAAAGACGAGAAGGGAAGAAAAAGGAAAATAAAGTTTGTGCTTAATTAACTCATGCCTGTAATGCAAAAGAGGAAAAATTGACATGATATGATATGATATTTTCATATTGATATTTTCAACAAGTATTTACAGTAGACTGCAGTGTATCATTCTCATTTAAAAGGGCCCAATAAAAAACTTCATAAGTACAATATTGTTACCTGTTTTTTTTTTTTTTATTTTCCAGTTGCACTGTTATACATGCCAATTTTGTCTTCAGGAATAATAAATCAAAATAACTCATAACACCTCCAAAGATCCTTTAAATTATTCTCATTACATTGTACATTTGTACTCTTTTCTTTTTGCAAATGACATGTATATATTTTGTTTCTAAGTCCTGGAGACCCATGTATACGGCAACAATACTAACCTCATCTTCTGAAAACGCTTCTGGTGTGCAGACAATACAGGTATTGGGTGTGTGGTCTGCCAGTCCAGTTGATAAGTTGTCAGATAACAGTTCATGCAGGGCTGATATCAAAATGAAAAATACCAGTAAGCTCAGCATACTTCTCTCAAGTTCATTGACACTTGTGCAACTTTATACACTCTTACACAACTTGGGGATTAAGAATGTAGTTTCAAAAAATGAACAACTAGCAAAGCCTTGAACACAGCTATAATTGTTCTTTGTGATTATTCTTAAAGCAATCCGACCCTGTTGGAACAAATTGGACTCAGGACATTCCAGTGAGGCTTGACTAGTGACTAATTAACAGTTTCAGTAGCAATTTTTATGCATCCCTGCCAAACAAAGACAAACAGAGGCCAAACACTTCCGTGCGTAGTGCGGGGTTCTCATTAAGCGACAGCAACCAGCTAAAAAACTGGCAACTTAGATTTCTGAACTGCCTACTTTTCATGAAAATATAACATGTGTGTAAGTTGTAAAGAGTAGTGCTGCAATGATACACCAATGCACCGGTGAATCACAATCGTTTTGGCACAATATGAATATCGATATTACAACAGGTTTTTTGGAACTTGTCGAAATTTTCTGGGGGAGCATGGCCCCAGAACACCCTAAAGGCTTGTTTCTGTGGCACTCAAAGCAGTGTCAGCCATTTACTTCATGCAACTAGCCCTCTACTTCCCAAATTGATAAGAACCATCAGGTCGCATTAACCATGCCCAAGTTTGGAAAACAACAACATACCTTGGTAACCTCCACGTGCGATACTGACATATTTGGACTTTTTCTGAAAACAAAAAGCCAATATTAAACAAGTCAAGATTTGTCCATGTACAAGTTACAAGGCACTAACATGTAAGTTGCCAAATGTAAAATCCACATGCTTTAAAAAGTACACCAAGAAACAGAAATGTGTGATGGCATTATCAAATTTTTGGGTCTCATCGACATGTAATTGTACAATGTTGAGAACCCTTCATCATTAAATTCTATTTTTGATTGCCTTGGAAATGTTTCCTCCTCCCCCACCACCTTCCACCTAGACAAGTGGTATTTTGCAAAAGTGTGTCAAATACTTTTGTCACCCATTGTAGGTACTGAGTTCCCCTATTTTGGTAGGTCTGTCTGCTCTCTGAAATCACATGAAACCTTTACAAGTACAACTACTGTTTCAGGACACTACATTTCCTGTCACTGCAATTGTGCAGATACCTGAAGGAAGTTAGCAATGACCATGTGAACATACTGATCTTCTTCTTCACGTCCCGAGCCAATGAAACACAAATGTTCCCCACTTGCTGCAGATCCTGCTTCAATGGACTGCTGCTGTGTGGCAAACAATGCACTGGCTGCTGTGGCAAACTCTGATGGAGCTTGCAACATCTGCAAGAATGATGGAAATTACATCACTCAAAACTGTGAACTAACATGCATGCACAGCCTTAAGTTTTTCAAGAGTCACAAGTATTAATCAAAATGTTCTGCGTAAGAAATTGATTGCATATTGATTGCTGTTAAATGCTCTGACTAGTGATTAACTAATGACTGACGAGGTGTGAGAATAGCCAGGCCTGGACCCTTGGTTTTTAGTTTTATTCCAGGAAATCTTGCTTCACTTTAAAGATGGATGTAATGACACTTCTGTAAAGTCTCAGACACAGCTTACATGCACACAACTGGGTATTTCCAACTTGCAAATATCGATGGGTATGAACTGGAAATAACTTAAATTCTGTTTTGCCCTCACCAAGTTAGCATCCAAGTGAAAAGCAGTTGGAAGATGACCACTATTGTACTGATCTGCAGGCCTGCAGTCCACTACAAAGAACCTCACACCATCCTTCTGGAAAACAAATGGGGTAAAAAACATTTAACAATAATTAAGAGTACAAGACTAAGTTTTATCGTATCACAGTTTGTCTAAATCACTAGCTAAAGGAAAGAAAATAACATACCTTGGAAGATTGATTCACTTCAACTAGTTCTGATACAGAAACTGGTAAACACAATGCTTGAGAAATACTGTTGGAATTAATAGTTTTGATACCAAATAGCTGGTTATAGTAATCCTGTAGAGTGAAACAAATCCAGAGAAGTCTAAATAACTTGTAAAGAATGAACCTTATTAAAAGTTTCATAAGCCTTTATATACAAGGTTACACTGTACATAAATTGATAAACATCGTAACTTTTAAAAGATTCTTTAGGCACTCTGATTGGTTAAATATATAAACAACTAGAATATGCTAATTAGTACGTATACAAGAAACAGAAGAAGGCATGTAACATTTGTACTGATGGAGAGAAGTTTCTGCAGAAAAATGTCTGTTATATTGAAAATCGTTGTTTTTTATGTAAACTTTAAGGTGACTTTCCTGCTGTCCAGACCTTTCACTACACATGTACAAGACATTCAAATTATTAATTTTCTAAAAACTTAGTACAACTGGGATATTATCCAAAATGCATCATTACTTTGACCGAATCTAAATCGTTTACAGTTGTGTATAAATATAGTAGTTAAATTATGACATAGTTTGGTCCCTGTTCATATCTCTACCTGCACAAGTTAGTAACACCATGAACTGGTTCTAACCTTTCTAAAGGACTGTGGTGTCCTTGACACATAATACTGAGCTAAAGAACAGAAGTCTTCAATGTCATCTTCCTCTAATTGAAGAGGAATTGAGGATATTGTTTCTGCAACAACGTTAAGACAAAGAACAGCATTACAACACAGCACAGTCTGTTTTCATTGCACATAAAATCCATTATCCTAGATTTTAACTAATGTGTATTTAAAAATCTTTGTACATGTACCTCAGTTGACATTTCTTTAGTTAACTTATTCTTTTAGAAAAAAACTGTTCTATAAAGTGTACTGAAGCTCTACAATTTCCAAAATTGTAGTTCGATAGAAATGCAAAAGCCTACTGACCACAACATAGAATAAAGTTAGACTTACAAAACTGACACCCACATGGAATACTCAGGGGATATACATGTATTTACTAGTAAACACTGGATCATTGGATAATGCAATTTAATGCAAGTTCATTGGCCAGGTTAGCCATTATGGTATATTGAGTAATTTTAATCCATCAAATGTTTTTGATCGCACGCAATCGGTCTAAACATGTCACATGACTAAATGTGTCCCCGCTAAAACTGCACAATAAATGTTTGAAGGATAATAAACACACAAGCCTCCGTTTTACTTAAATATATGCTCGGATATTTTTTCTTGGACATTATCATTCTGTTCCTCAAAGCTCACAATTTTCCTTGAGCTCTGCTCCCAAAAAACTGTTTGCTTCTCAGAACAGATGATGTCCGTGGTCAAATATCTGTTTTCAGGCCAAATGGAGGCTATTATTTACTTAATTACCATGCTCTACAAATATGGTAAGCTTACACATAATTTTCGGGGTGTTTTTATTTTTATATTGATGTCGTTGTTCCTAGCGAAAGCAAGTTAACTGTGGCGAATTGCAATTGAACCAGAGCTATTAATCAAATACAAACAACTTGTGATGGCGTTAATGAGGTAACACTGCCTTGCCTTTGGTTATCCCATACGACTTCCTGTGATAGCGTGACAAAACAACCTCACTTATCTCTCCAGCACCACAAGCTGAATGACAGACAGCACGTGCTGGATCAGACAAGAGTATCGGTTCGCAAGCGATGTTCAAAGGCGATGAAAAAACAACAAGCTTGGGGGATTTTGGGGGATTTAACCGCACCACACAGGAGTGACCCTTTGTTTATTATGCAGGAATACATGACTAACCTCGTCTCCAAAGGGAGGGAGGGAGGGAAAATTAAACGATAGATTTACAATAAGTAATAGGTATGTTGCTTAGACGAACTCAAAATGGACTCGGAACAGTTGTCCAAGCTTTTATATGAAGACGTTCGTCTGCTGGTAGCCAGTAGAAAAGGCTGTACCACCAAACAGCTTACCCTAGCATGTGTAACATCTTAAACATGAAGAGTGCTTTAATGCTTTGCACCAATGCTATGGTTGGTTATAACGTTCTGAAGGTAACAAAGCTACAATAAAGTTTAGCTTCAATAAAGTTTACAGTTCGCTGACCTTTGGAATACAACTGCTCAATAGCTCTATAGAAAGTGATGCCGTCATGAACAGCTCATTGAGAACGTATGTCACACTCCATTAACTATATTTTACTGGTGTGACAGTAAAATCTCATTTTATTCTTTATTTTGGGAGGTTTTTAATAAAACAATTATTCCACTTGAACTTGTCTGATATGAGATGATGATAGCCAACTTGGCACCTGACCATGAGCCTCAATTGCTATCATCTCATAATAGCCATAACCAATGTGTACTTGTGGAATAATAATATTGTTAATTAAAATAAACAATGCACTTAAGGCTTCTGAGTGTCCATGGCACTACCCTTCCACATGTAGGTGTACACTTTTCGCTGATTTATCAAGCTTCCAAATTAAACCAGGTTTGGTAGATATTTTAATGATAGTTGTATAATTTTATCTTTATGAATGTTTCACCAGTGGCTTAAGGAAATCAGAGCACCATTCCTCACCTAATAGTTCTGTTTTGTTTTCATGTTCCATCTCAAATAGCATATCTCTGAAATTGTAATTTCAAAAGCAACAGTTATGACCATAATTATACGGCTTATTTTGTTATTTAATATTAGAAATGATGTGTTAGTGAAGTTATGGCTTAAAAAAAAAAACAGTTTATTGGTTGTTGTGTCAGAACTCCCAGTGGAGGGCAGGGAAAAACCCAGGTAAGATTGTCCGGGGCAAGTAAATTTTGCTCTTGGGCAATTGAGAATGGAAGTTTGGTGGTCCGGTGGGCAAGTGAAATTAGCCTAAGCAGTAGTCTAATGGTTAGTGATATCAAAAACAATTTGCAAGACAAGCAAAAACAATGAGTTGGAAGCATGGATTAGTTCAAAATCCAAGCATACTTGATTATATAGACAGTACCTAGTAAATGAAACTTTGATAAGGCATAAACCTTGCATGCCAATTGGGCATGTAAAATTTTAGAGGGGGCAACTGAAAACTGGTATGTATTGGCCCACTGGGCAACTGGATTTCAATTTTTTTTCCTACCCTGCAGTGTGGTTCCATTTATAACATGGAGGTTTTTGCCATTTTCACAGCCAGTGTACATGTACACACAAAAAAAGAAGAATGAGTTCGAACCTTTTTTTAAGCCAGGACATCATCATCTCATTTCAAGATTTCCTTTGACATTTCATCTGCCACAACTCCCAGCTATATGGTAGCCGAGTGTTGACTTGACAGGAACTGATCTCCACTCACAGTATCAAACACACCCATTACTGCCATTACTATGTCTAACGCACTTCATAAGAGAAGCCCAAGACACCTCACCTGCCATTAATGACCATTACAAGCATGAGGAAAAACACCAGAAATGGGTCAGCTTCCAGCAGGTATAAATCCCATATGGCTCTTAACACTTCTGTTTCACATGCAACCATGAAAAGACTGCGAAGCTGGAAGAAAAACAAATTTCTTTTGAGACATATATTATGTACTTACTTACAGAGCTAAGAAAGTTACCAGTAATCCAGTGTTCCATGCAACGTTTAACAGTTTATAATCAGCCAAAATTCCTCTTCACAGTAACCATTTTGGAAACAGAGGAGAATTGGAGTTTTAAATACTTCTAGCGAGATAAAAACACACAAAAAAAACTGACCCTGCTTAGCCATGTTGCATTTCTTTGAAGTATTTCTCCTTTTTTTACCTATTTGATGAGTGACAGGCCTATAAATGAGCTTGAGTGTACACGTACTGATAAAGTGTTAACAAAACAAACCACGTTATCCTCTGCATAATGATTTATCTGGTGGATAACGTTATCCACCTTTCGAACAACCCAGGCAAGGTCTTTTGTGACTTACCCATCTCTGACAATACATATCAGGCCAGAGTTTTTTTGATTCCAAGAATGAGCACAGTTCAGGATCATGATACTGCAAGAGAAGTCTAAACAGGTGAAATGGTTTCCCATCTCGTACACAGTCCCTGAAAAAAATACATTCACTTATAGTTAACAAAATGTGGTCCCCAAAGTATAATATTTTCAACAGCTTTATGGCTAGTTTTCACTAGCATATAAGCATAACAGAATAAGCAGCATACATTCTCTTCATCTGGATGGTGATCAAACATGTTTGATACCATTTGGCCACTCAGTACAACATCAACATGTTTGTTTTTGTTTTGCTTGGCCTGTACAAGAAAGATTTTAGGTGATAGAATTCTCCCAGAAGTCCTCACTCAGTTAACACAAAATAACTGAAGCTTGGGACTTTCCAATAAATATGTCACAAAAGACTATAATTATTTAATGGTAAGAAGACAAAATATCACAAAGTCATGGAAAAAGTATGAAATTGTTACCTGGGAATGTATTTATAGAGCATTGCATAAAAACAATTATAGACATCATTCATAGGCAGTTCCAACATCATAAAAGGTGCAAGCACTTCTGTTAGACCACTTGTAGAGTTATATTTCTCATTACGAGACTTGCAGTAGAAAGTAATGATGCCTTCCATATCTCTTGCCACCTCCTCTGCTTCATCTTCTGGTAGTCGAAGTTTAGCTGAAAAAAAAATGTTCCAAGTATTTAATGATGCCACATATATGCACAATGCCTCATTTATCAAAGGGTGCATTTCTTTGGGGTCAATCCAGTCAGGATCAAGTGTCAAAGATCATTCAGATCATGGTGCATCAATTCAAAGGAACCAATGAATCCTTGTCTAGAGGTATAGAGTATCTAGATTCATCAGTTCTTTTAATGCAACAAGATTCAAGTGATTTTGGATCAATGATCCTGATCTGGATCATCCCAGTGGAACACACTTCTGGCCTAGGTACTGTTCAATCTGAGCCATGGCAGTCTGCAGGGAAAATATTGCTAATAAAATCATGACAGAGCTTGTTCCAGCATGTCTTTAAGCTGAGATATCTAGTAAGTGCTGAAGGTGGCCAAGCACTGACAGTTTTTGTGCATGCCCTTACTAAATAAATGTAATTTACCATGCACACAAGGATTACAAAAAAAGAAACATGGCATCAATACAGCAATCATTTTATTTGCTCAATAACTGCACTATATGTACCATTTTTCTTCACAATTAAACACAGTGTATTGATGGTGTTAGTCTTTTATTACAAAGGTATGTTAGAAGAGATAACAATGCAAAGAAACCAGCAATTCTCAGCTTTTTCTTTGTTACCAAAAGAACCCAGTTAAATGCAGCGCATGTGCAGTAAGTCAAAAAAGTGTGATTGAATGCAAAATAGCTTTCTCGTAAATACGCCTATTTCTCGAGAACCATTGAGCATTAAAATTTCACAAAATTTGACATGAAAATACTTTAGGAGATAAGTAACTGGAGTATTGAAAAAAATTTGAACTTTAACATAGGAAATTCTATATATTCCAGTGAACCTTCAACAAGGGATAATTAAAGATCTCTCTGTTAAGTTATTATTATCACAAGCTTGTTGCATGCAAATTATGAAAAAAATCTAACGACTAGATTTTCTGCAATTAAACAAAACAGATTTTAAAGGCCTGTTTATATTTATTCATGTTGCCATGGCAATGGCACATACGTCAGCTTAACCATAAAAATACTGAAGTTTGTGTTGTTCACTTGCTTGCTGCCATTTTTGGCGACCAAAGGATCAAGGGTTTTAGAGAAAAAGGTGAATGAAACACAGGTATCAAAAACTGTGTTCAGCCACCTTAAGTTTTATTTCAATTACAGAACAAAAAACAAAATCAACATGAAAGGAGCCCTCTAAGAAAAAACAATAAATAACATAAAAAACAAAGGAATTGTCTAGTCTGCATATCAAACTGGCTGCAGCGAAAATCGAACGAGATTCAAGTTAAGATTTAATTTTAAGCTCATGAAGTTACATTTTACTGAAGTAATTTAAATGTAAGTGCACATACAGTAACAGAAATCAAAGAAAGTTATCAGTGGCTATATATTTTAAAGGAATAAATTACGTTCCGAGGCTTTTGAACTTTTGTCATAAATTATGAATGAAGCCACGGCATTACAAAGCCAATGACTTCATGATCATGTCGAACATCACGCCTCTTCGTTTTAAAGATAGCTAATTAGATACAAGATAAACAGAACAATCCCTTCAAATAACACACGACTAATAAAATTTGACGTGAAAACTGATAACAATGGCATCTAACAACAGAGATGCCTAACAGTACTAAACAAATCAATTCTCGCCTCATCTGTAATTATCTATTCAAGCACATGATCGTAAAACTAATCGCTCCGCTACTTAAATAGAACAAATCACAGCTTTGGTCTCTAACACAGTAAAGGAAGATAGCTGTGTAAGTTGTGATTGTAAGTACTACTCACTCGCTTGTTTGCGACAGTCGTCCCTAATAGTCTCCTGTTCATTAAGATCTAACAAGCCATCCCAACTTGACAACGCATCTGGTTTGCCGACCACGTTCAGACAAACCTTAAAAAGTAAACAGATCACTTCTCAATACATTTACACCTGAGTAGTTCTGTACTTTCAGCTATACAAGATTTGATAAGTACCTTCCACACGTCCGCTCTATTTTCAGCTGGAATTTTTCGTCCCCGACATAGCTCACGCAATCTGTCGATATCCTTCTGTTTTGACAGCGCCAAAACTAAGTCCGTATGCCTGTAAGAAGTCATTTGAAGATTTTTTTAGTTTTAAGAGATACTAAGAGTGCGATTCGCGATCAAGATAAGGATTCAAAACCACTATAAAGAAGGTATTTTGATGACTTTACCATCCAACATCATCAATACCGCCACCTTCCGCCATTTTGGAAACGTCATCATTGCCAATAATCCCATAATCCTCTCCCCAAATATAGGATCGCAATGTGTCCAAAAAAAAGTTGCCATCGAAACAATTACAAAGAGTGGTGATATGCTCATTAAGAGCATATAAATATGGAAACGTTTACCTGTATATTGAAACCTTTCCTCCCGTCACTTTCAATCTCTGCTCTGAATTAAACAGCTTGGTGTTCGTCTTGATCACTGGAAAACTTTACATTAGTTCAAAAAGAGCGATTGCACGACAACTACTTTTGAAAAAAAAGTGCTTTGTGGCAAGTTACTAGGGTAACAGTGAGGGTTTTCTGCTATGCAACTCATACATGTTGACTTGAGGGTAACTTATTTCGTCCCCCAAGGCTTGCCTTAAAAGAGAAAAGTTGCAAATTTCATCATGGGAAAATTCCCAAAGTAGCAAATAATGAAAGAATACCCGGATTTGAGAAGAATTTCGAGGCTTGAGTAGATCGGTGAAAACATGAAACCCTACGTAGCTCATGGTTACTGGTGTTCGCCAGGGCGCCAATTAAAGCAGCGTGCGAGGACGTGTGTGGCGGACATATCGTTATTGAGTGAAGCTGTGCTTTGAATGTATGTATTTTATATTGTAAAAAATGTATCTAATGATCTCGCTGCCTTTGAACCAGCACCCCAGTGAAATGTCCTCTCCCCATCAGGGGACGCAATTCTCAGCTCAATTATGCGATCAGCAATAAAAAGAGAAGGGTCAGGGACCCAGAGCAATACACTATAAAAAACAATTATTCAGAGCACGAATAGAGTGAATCCCCCATATAGGCCTTATACCCAAGGTAATCCCTCTTAAGTTATTTTCAGACATAGCACCCAGTTCATCGGCGAATGTTTGCTCGCGCGTTGCCTGGATGTTTTCGAGGAAGACATGTTTTATGTCAAGTGTCGTTTCGCTTTAAAGCGAAAGAAAACCTGCGCTGAGTGAACATGTGGGGATGTCTTCTGTGATATTTAATATCAAAGAAACAACCTCGCTATGTTTTAATACGTTTCGAAACTTCAATAGGAGTGTAAATAGAGACAGATCTGGATCTTCTCTTGACCAAGAGAAAGTTGGAAAGGCCGGACAGTCCAGGAATAGTCCATTCCACGTGTTGTCATTTTTCTTTCTTGGTTTCTTCTCATAGCACTTTTTTACGACTCAAACTTGTCGATTCTAGGTTAAAATAAAACAAAATATTGAAAAATAACAACAATGACGACAAGCAACAACAATGAGATTTGAAAACAACTCTGGACTAAGAGTTTACGACATCGATAATGTATTTGTTCTTTGGTACTAAAACGGTTTCAAGGATTTCCTTCATTTCATGAAAACTTTTGAGTCGTAATAGACAAAATTCTTAATTATTGTACCTCGTAAACTGACAGCAGCCGTTAAGATAGTAGTTGCCGTGGTTTGAAAGTCCACATGGGTTTCGAAATTCGTGAGACAAGAAGAATTTCCTTACCTAAAGGTTCACTTGCGCTTGATTATAAATAATGTAAACGATCCGCTTAAGCTAGCTAAGGTAAATATATAATGTGGCATTACTTTAGGCTAGTAAGCTTAAAATTTAGTAAGCCTTAATTAATACTATTTTTCCTTTCTTCCCTAAACGTTTTGTGTCGCCAATAGTTCTTATTTTTTAAGAATTTGTTGTTGTTCTTGGTCTATGTACAGGTCAGGTCAGAAGAGGAATCGAAAGCCTCTTTCGAAGTCAATGACGTTTGTGTGTAATGGAGTCTGCCACTCGTTGGCCTGTTTAATGATTAGCCTAAGGATTTCCACTGCTGCGTAATTCTCTATGCAAGTTGATGACATGTGAAAATTTTCAACGCACGTCAAAACGCAGTTTTACGCACAAACCTACGTGCGTTGACGTTATGTTTCCAAATTTCCAGTCCCACGTTTTTTTTCGAGAAATTTACGTACGGTTACCGCACGTAGAGATCGCGAGCTTCTTTTAAAAAGTTGAACGCAGTTCAACTGTTTCGCGTCCATCTGCGTTTACGCAACGATTCAACCAATGGCATCCTTGGATTTTTTCACGTGACACAGTACCCGCATGTGGACGCCATTTTGTTTTAAAAGGCCGTGAAAATGGGAAAATATTCAGACTTAAGAACCACTGGTGCACTGCACTACAATAATTAGCTCTTATTAACCGAGCAGGAGGTCTGTATGGGAGAATCTTGACCGAGGTCGTGAGTACAGACAGAACGCAGTGAGGTCTGTACACACGACCGAGGTCAAGATTCTCCCATGCTGACCGACTCAGCTCGGTTAATAAGATGTTTATTATATGGCAAAGAAGAAAACTTTAATTCGTTTAATGTAACTGGTTTGCTGACATTTTGCTTGCAAACCGAGATGAGCTTAACTTAAACCTGCCGAAATTTGCTCGTCCTCTTTACTTTTTTTTGTCATCAGGCTTTTTGGCACTTCCATAAATAATTAAGAAGAAAATAAAAGAAAACAGTGAACATTTTTGTATTTTAGTTTGCTACTTTTTCAACGTAAATTGAAACCGGTCTGGATGCCGGTCTAGACGGGAAAATCTAGACCGCGGTCAATATCGATTTCAGCCAATCAAATTCGTGAATTCGGTGGTTCCCAGTCCTTGTGAGACACAGCCATATAATAAAGTACTGTGCTGTGTGTGCAGTGCTGCGTTTGTAGTGTAGCGTAGCGCAGTGCAGTGCAGTGCTAGTGCAGTGCAGTGCAGTGTAGGGTAGGGTGGTGTGGTGTGGTGTGGTGTGGTGTGGTGTGGTGTGGTGTGGTGTGGTGTGGTGTGGTGTGGTGTGGTGTGGTGTGGTGTGGTGCAGTGCAGTGTACTGTACGGTACTGTGCTGTGCTGTGCTGTGCTGTGCTGTGCTGTGCTGTGCTGTGCTGTGCTGTGCTGTGCTGTGCTGTACTGTAGTGCACTTTACTGTACTGTACTCTACGGCTCTACGGCTCGACCGGTCTACCGCTCTACTGCTCTACGGCTGTCTAGATAATTATCTCTACGGCTCTCCTATAACACATTTTTTATACAAACGCAAATTCTGTGAAACATGCAGTCGTATTAATGTACAAACTTTGTTTCGGAAAGCAAAATAAATGGCGTTACTAGCTTACTTAACGAAAGCTAAATAGATAATCCCTTAAAAGAATTCGAAGACACTAATGTGAGTAAAAACGTGTCTCGTTTCGTAGTCTTTATCTTGTTGTTAATTGAAACGACAACCCTTGTCATTTGAGTGGTTTCTGGCCATTTGTGAACGTCATCCATGCATCTGGTATCGATGACTCTATAAACTGGCAACGTTATGAAGAGTAAGAAGAAAAAGAAGGCCAACCCTTACGCCAAGTTACTGGAGTTCTACCGACTCTACCTGGTAGTTTGGGTGGTGTGACTCGTTTCCCTCGAGCTCAACACTCACCTGTCGGAAAAGTACGTTGAGGCCACAAGTGTAATAATTGGCCTTAAATGTAATAACTGACTCCAAATGTAATAACAGTAGGCCTCAAACGTAATAACTGGCGAACAAGTAAACAATGCGTTTTATATTCGATAAACTCAGTCTGCAAACATATTTTAGGTGTCGTTTGTCACGTTTGTCCTTTGTATCTAACTACAACAGTGAAAGAGTCGAGGTATGCTAATTTTCCCGACTCTACGCAAGCTTCCAGTGTATGCCCGTTGTCAAGAACCATCCATACGGTTGTGGTTCTAACTTGAGCCATGATGGGTGCTATTTTGGAGATCTTATTACTTGCTCCAAGCGTACAACAGGACCATTTCCTCTACCTTTTAGCATTATGATTTTCCGCACGCTGATAGCCATAGGGTGATCAGGGAGCTCTGGTATATATACTCTGGGACAAGGCACCTTATCGACCATTGATCTAAAAAATCTGTTCACACCTTTCAGGTTTTCTCTCATGAAAGGGAAGGCGCGTAAAGTTAGTTTGATAATTATCTCTAAAACATCATTGTTCAGAAATTGCTGATCTTGTGAATCGTCTGTGCTATGAATTCCACCAGCAATGACGTCATCTGAATCACGTGATACGTCCTGCACAACATCGTCAGTAACATCAGCAACATTAGATCTGTCATCGTCATTTATGGCATCACCACCACCGTCCTCATCCTCCGTGAAGTCATTACAGCCACTGACACTGTTTTGAGCACCTGGGGTAAGACTGACATAATGTTCTCCGTGGTTTTCAGCGAAGTGGCCAAGATAGACGGTAGTAAGAGGAATACTGGATGAGGGGCTAAATGTGTGATCAGTCCCAACACCAAGAGAAGAGATAACATGAGCGTTGACGTTATACATATTTGCTGCTGCATATAAAGTAAGCTGATCCCCAAACGTCTGGTTCTGCATCATGTGTAAAAGGTGATCGCCCCAAGTTTCGTATTCTGGGACCAGTTCTAATAGCGGGAATCCATCGTGATCGAGGGGATTACTTTCCAGGTATTCAACTTTCTCGTCTCTCGAAGTTTCAGGAGACCTGAATATCCTAAGACCACTTAATTGATGTGCCAAAGCCGCAAATTGGCAAATTCCATTTCCAGGGGGATTGTACGTAATCACAAATCCTTGATCCTCTACTATTTTCTCGTAGTCTTCCTTTTCGATAGGGATAAGAAATTTAGCACGATGGTTTTCTTTTTTCTGTTTTGAAAGCCTGGCCACTCTTTGTTTGTTTTTCTCTTCTCATAAGGTTAAACTCGTTAAATCATCAACTGCCAGCCACTTCTTCTCGTTTTTTTTCCGCTTTCAGGGGACGTGTACGACACTTTATATAGGTGCCTCTTTAAATTTCTCTTTTCAATGACCGTCTCAGCAACACCACGTTTCTTTTGAAGTCGTCCTTTACCATGAAGGCGCACATACACTTTCTCCCCGACAGCATATTTTGAGGATGGATTGGTTCTTGCATATGCCTGTTTCATTCTTCTGTCACACCTTGCTGTAGCGGTGTGGGCGTCCTTTCTCACAACTGATACGTGTTTTGTCGGCGCTTTCGATCTGCATAGCCAGGGTTAAGCTTTCTCTTATTCTTAAGCAGTTCTTTTTCCATTCCTGGGGTCGATGCCCTATTAAGCGAATTGCTTCTTCGAGCGAAGTAGACCTCAAAGGGTGTCTTGTATCGTAATACTTTTTAGGGTCTTCATTTAGAATACGCTGATAATTGCTCAGATTTTCCGTACAGTTAACGCCTTTTCTTCCCATTTTTAAAAAGTCATACTCTATTTTTGATCTAAGTGACCTGAGGCTTCTCTCAACCCTCCCTTGTGACTGTGGATGGAAGGGTGGACTGTATATATTAGCTCTATGTTCATGCGGCCGCGCGCGCATAGTCACAGCACCCTTAACTTCACTGCCCTGGTCGCTTTGAACTGCGCGCTGTGGTCCGTGCTCTAAATAAATATTTTGCAGTTCGTCAGAGATGACCTTGCTACTTTTTTCTCTGACTGCACACAGCCAGACGAACCGACTAAAAACGCCCATTACTGATAACACATACCGGTATGATTTCTTATTTTGAGACACTGTTCCACTCTTGCCCATGTCCATCCACTTGATGCCTAGTTTGAACATCTTGAGCACGAATGGGTTTGAGTGCAGCCTTGTTGAGAAATTTAGCATTTTTCCTGTAGTGAAGAGTACCAGAGTTCAGGATGTTTTGAACTTTAGCTCGGCCTAGCCCCACAAACGTATGCCGCAAGTTGCTCACTAGCTTTCTTACGCCTGATCCTTTAGTGTGGTCAAATTCTTCTGCCACAAGTTTATCGACTCCAGAGAGTCGAAGCATTCGACGTCCCCGGTAATACAGCACATCGTTCCCTTTTTCCTTTTGGACGGTTATCTCTCCTTTCGCTCTCCAGTATTCTATATACGCTGATCTTTCTGCGCTGGTTCTTTCTTTTACCGGTAGAAGAGGCTTCCCATTAGCAATCTTGATCACACAATCATAAATCTCATTTGATACTGCCGTTGGATTTCGCTTACCCCTCACTTTCCTTGCACAACAAATGCAGAGCTCTTCTCCGTCCGGCTCTATAAATTTCAATACTTCAGGATTGATGACTAAAAAAATTCTAAAAAAATCGGATTATTATCGTTTCCCCTGAAATTTGGAGACATAACACTAGAGATAATTACCTAAGCCCATGGCTAGTTTCACGTGGAATGCTTCAATGTGGCTTACATGACCACATTGCGAAATCACCCAATTTTAAGTCAAAATGGCGGCGTTTTGTTGAGCGAGCGATGTCCATGATTTCAACGTCCTGAAGATGTTTTCGGAAGCGAACAACATTCCTAAAGGTATTTGAAGTAAATACGAATGTAATTTTACGGTTAGCAAGAAATTAGAAGCGAAAATTTTAGGTAAGTGAGCTTGCATGACCTTCGCCATGTGCTACTCAAATCCACGCATGTTGTTCAAATGCGACTAAATTCCCTTCGGACCGCCGTTTTTCCGTTTGCAATCTCAAATAATTCTTGAATTATGTGTCTTGAATCGTTTTTGGGATCGTAGAGCTCAGGAACTTTGGAAAAAAGCTTCGTTTTGTTGAGTAAACACACTTTTCGAAAAGACACGTAACTCGATTTGAGTTAATATTCAACTGGCTGTTGCCATGGTGACGGAAATGCGAGATTTTTAATCAGATAAAAAAAAAAATATTCTAAAAAATTTCGGTTTCGATGGTTTTTCGCTCTGTTTTCAGGATATGTTTGCTGATAAATTAGGAAAATTATTTATTTCAACATCAAATTTGACCAGTGGAGTGGAAATACATTTTTTAAATATTTTTTTACATTTTTTCCTTTTTTTTTGTGAAGTTTAATTTATTTAAATTGTTTAAAAATTACTACTAGCTTCCATGAAGGAAAGCTTTTTTTTTCTAGAGAGTATTTTTTATGCTCTTTTAAATGAGATATAGTAGATTATTCTCCTGTAAATATTTGCTGAGATATTAATGAATAACCTTATGACCTTTTCCACGCCCATTTTCTTAAGTGGACGGCAATGAGTTGACACAAACCAGTATAAAATCAAAAAGATGAAAACACCTAGCAATTGCATCTTTTCAGGCGTTCTAAGCTAATTCTCACCGATGGCCTTCAACAAGCTATTTATAAATTCCTGGACATATAGACTATTTTGAAGTTTCTGCATGCTGTCTAGACATCAAGTAACCTGAGGTTGCGGAGTTTTCTAACTTTCACATTTTTTTTTTTAATAAATCCCATAGGTTATGAGTTTTTGCCTCCATGTAAAATGTATCTATTATGAGCCCACCGTTTATGTGGATTTCTTTTTGATTGACTTATTTTCTTTAGTGAAAGTCGTTTGGAGACCGGCCAGTTTTTTTCAAACCCTTACTTGAAGCACAGATTACACGTATTAAACATTTTTCAAAAGAAAACAACACCTTCCTCTCACTGGACGAGCTCACTCACAAAGAGAACATCAATATTCCGTTTACACTGTACAATGGCCTCATCGTTGCCATTCCTACAGAATGGAAGAAAATATTGAATCAAAACATCTTACGCCAAAACGCCACTCTTGAAGACCTTCCGTCGACCCGTGTAGCCTACGCTACACTTCTAAGCAACAACGTAAGTCCACCAACATCAGAGAACAGAATTCTAAATTACGGTTTCAACAAAGAAAATATCCACAAAGTGTACTCGTTGCCTTTCTTAATAACCAAAGATTCGAAATTAATTGCCTTCCAGTTTAAAATAATCCACCACATTTTACCTACCAAATCCAGCCTTTTTTAAGCTGGTATTACTGAAAGCGACATTTGCTCCTTATGTGCCATTCAAAAACAAACAATAAACCACCTTCTGTACCACTGTACTGTATCTAAGGCTTTCTGGGATAGATTCATCAACTGGTGGTACGAGAAATTTAAACAAGTGATCATTCTGACTGAATCTAACGTCCTATACGGTTGGCATAATAACATCAAAAATAAACAGGCACTTAATATCACTCTTCTTATTGCAAAATTCCATATCTTCTCGACAAGTTCATGTGATGGCAACTTATGTTTTGAAGGCTTTCTTCTCCGCCTTCAAGACAAACTTGATATTTTAAAGCAAAGTTACACCACCCAAAGAAAGCTACATAAATTCTTGAACATCTGGAGAAAATTATTATACATTTCACTCCCCTTCGTCCTTTTCTTTTCACTCTCTCTTATTGTAACTCTTTTCTTTAAGCCAACCGCAGTAATGTTCGTAGTTGTTAGTTTTAGTGCATAATAAAACATAATGATAAGTGCCACCATAATATAAATAGTGTATGTATGCAAGTGGTGCAGGCTTATAATTGTAGTACATCTCTTTGTAAGTAATGTAAATAGCGTAGTATTATTGTATAAGCATTACAAGTAGTGCAAACCCTGTTAACTGTGTAAAATGTGTAAATTAAAGGGGGAGGAAAAAAATAAAATTATATAAGTACCACACTACTGTAAGTGTAAGCACCGTTTATTTGTATTGTTTAGTAGGGCTACTGTTATAGTATTGTAATTAATGTACGTATAGGTTATTGTAATTTTATCATTGTAAGTAGTATTGGCTCATTTTTTGGTCTGTTTAGTGTATCTTTGTATGTTGTTACCATTCCAATAAAAGAAAGCAACTCTCCCCGTGATGGTGTTTGGTATCGATGAACAGTGGGTGGCAGATCTGATCGAAGTGATCAACATTGCCAAATCCAATCACGGTTACAGATATCTGTTGACAGTGGTCGACGTGTTTTCCAAGTACGCTTGGGTGGAACCCGTCAAGATCAAGACTGGAAAAGACGTGACGACTGCTTTCGAGAAGATTTTGAAACGAAGCCAAGGTCTACTCTACGCTAATCTACTCTACTCTACTCTGCGCTAATCTACTCTACTTTACTCCACTCCACTCTACTCTACTCCACTCTACTCTACTCTACTCCACTCTACTCTAGTCTACTCTACTCTAGTCTACTCTACTCTAGTCTACTCTACTCTACTCTACTCTACTCTACTCTATTCTATTCTAATCTACTCTTCTCTACGCTACTCTACTCTACTCTACACTACTCTACTCTACGCTAATCTACTCTACTCTACTCCACTCTACTCTACTCTACTCTACTCTACTCTACTCTACTCTACGCTAATCTACTCTACTCTACTCTACTCCACTCTACTCTACTCTACTCCACTCTACTCTACTCTACTCTACTCTTCTCTACTCTACTCTACTCTACGCTAATCTACACTACTCTGCTCTACTCTACTCTACTCTACTCTACTCTACGCTAATCTACTCTCGTCTCGTCTACGCTAATATACTCTACTCTACTCTACTCTACGTTAATCTACTCTACTCTACTCTACGCTAATCTACTCCACTCTACTGTACTCTACTCTACTCTACGCTACGCTGCGCTACTCTACTCTACTCTACTCTACTGTACGCTAATCTACTCTACTGTACGCTAATCTACTCTACTCTATTGTACGCTAATCTACTCTACTCTACTCTGCGCTAATCTACTCTACTTTACTCCATTCTACTCTACTCTACTCCACGCTACTCTACTCTACTCCGCTCTACTCTACTCTACTCCACTCTTCTCTACTCTACTCTACTCTACTCTTCTCTACTCTACTCTACTCTACGCTAATCTACACTACTCTGCTCTACTCTACTCTACTCTACTCTACGCTAATCTACTCTACTCTACTCTACGCTAATCTACTCTCCTCTACGCTAATCTACTCTACTCTACTCTACTCTACTCTATTCTATTCTAATCTACTCTTCTCTACCCTACTCTACTCTACGCTACTCTACTCTACTCTACTATACTCTACTCTACTCTACTCTACTCTACGCTAATCTACTCTACTCTACTCTACTCTACTCCATTCTACTCTACTCCACTCCACTCTACTCTACTCTGCTCCACTCTACTCTAGTCTACTCTACTCTAGTCTACTCTACTCTACTCTATTTTATTCTAATCTACTCTTCTCTACCCTATTCTACTCTACGCTACTCTACTCTACTCTACTCTACTCTACTCTACTCTACGCTAATCTACTCTACTCTACTCTACTCTACTCCACTCTACTCTACTCCACTCCACTCTACTCTACTCTACTCCACTCTACTCTAGTCTACTCTACTCTAGTCTACTCTACTCTACTCTACTCTATTTTATTCTAATCTACTCTTCTCTACCCTACTCTACTCTACGCTACTCTGCTCTACTCTACTCTACTCCACTCCACTCTACTCTACTCTACTCTACTCTACTCTACTCTACTCTACTCTACTCTACTCTACTCTACTCTACTCTACTCTACTCTACTCTACTCTACTCTACTCTACTCTACTCTACTCTACGCTAATCTACTCTAATCTACTCTGCTCTACGCTAATCTACTCTCCTCTACGCTAATATACTCTACTCTACTCTACTCTACGCTAATCTACTCTACTCTACGCTTATCTACTCTACTCTACTCTACTCTACTCTACGCTAATCTACTCCACTCTACTCTACTCTACGCTACGTTACTCTACTCTACTCTACTCTACTCTACTCTACGCTAATCTACTCTACTCTACGCTAATCTACTCTACTCTACTGTACGCTAATCTACTCTACTCTACTCTACGCTAATCTACTCTACTCTACTCTGCGCTAATCTACTCTACTTTACTCCACTCTACTCTACTCTACTCCACGCTACTCTACTCTACTCCACTTTACTCTAGTCTACTCTAGTCTACTCTACGCTACTCTACTCTACTCTACTCTACTCCACTCCACTCTACGTTACTGTACTCTACTTTACTCTAAGCTACTTTACTCTACGCTAATCTACGCCAATCTACGGCTGTACGGCGTTGCGGCATTATGGCACTACGGCATTACGGTTCTACGGCTCTACTTGTCTACTGCTCTACTTGTCTACGGCTCTACGGCATTGCGGCTCTTTTTGGCTCCACGACTCTACTCTAGCCTAGCCTACCCTACCTTACCCTAGCCTAGCCTAGCCAACCCTAGCCTACCCTACCCTGTCCTACCCTACCCTAAACTGCCCTACCCTACCCTACTCTACCCTATCCTACCCTACCCTACTCTACCCTACCCTACCCTACCCTGCCGTAGTCTACGCTACTCTACTCTGCTCTACGCTAATCTACTCCACTCTACGCTACTCTACTCTACTCTACTCTACTCTACTCTACTCTACTCTACTCTACTCTACTCTACTCTACTCTACTCTACTCTACTCTACTCTACTCTACTCTACTCTACTCTACTCTACTCTACTCTACTCTACTCTACTCTACTCTACTCTACTCTACTCTACTCTACTCTACGTTAAGCTACTTTACTCTACTTTACTCTACGCTAATCTACGCCAATGTACGACTCTACGGCTCTACGATTCTACGGCTCAACGGCTCTACGACTCTGCGGCTCTACGGCTTTACGACTCTACGGCTCTACGGCTCTACCGTTCCACCATCTTACCGTTCTACTGCTCTACGGCTCTGCGGCTGTCTAAATAATGATCTCTACGGATCTCCTATAACACATTTTTGACAAACGTAAATTTTGTGAAATATGCAGTCGTATTAACGTACAAACTTTGGTACGGAAAGTAAAATAAATGGCATTACTAACTTATTTAACGAAAGCTATAAATAAACCATCAATTGAAGAAAACAAGCTTAACCTTACAAAAAACTTAAGGGAGAAAATGGCCTAGTATCTAGAGAGAGAGAGAAGCAATTTGGGTTTAAAGCATTTGATTTCAAAATTTCATGATAATTCATTTAACCACACCTTTCATTTGCTATTACATTTCTCTTTTAGAGGGTACAAGATCAGTGCAGACAAACCACATCCTGTTGGTCTGGTGCAAGTAAAATACCCTTCAAGGGTGTATCTTTCTTTAACCATTCATCCAAAGTGCGTTAAATAAATAAACAAGAAGATCTGTTAGATCTTATAACCGCGCTTTTAAAATTTAACTGTTTTCTTAGTACTACAGTCGCAACGCAGTCCATATTCCAAAGCAATCTTTGATGATTCATTGATTACTGTAGACATCACATCACTTGATCAACACACACTCTATTATTGCACCATCAGTCGTAGCCGTTGTGACATCTCCGATGACGTAATAGTCTTAATCTGGAACTTTCTTCGGGATATGTATGGGCATGAAGATACGAACACTATTACAAACCGCTTTCTTTCTTTAAAGTCACAATTAAATTTAATTGTTTTTTTCCCTTGAGTTAAGGGTTAGAAAGAAGTCACACAAGTCACATAATTCAAGAATTGCGTTATCTACGGCTATCTTTAGTACGGTGGTTATTTCCCTATCAATGACGTAATCTTTGCCCGTTCTGACACGTTCTTTGCTTGGCTTGCAAATATTTAATTTTCCTTCCGATCTATGAACTTGCGATGAAACAGTCAAAGGATTTACTTCATTTGCCTAAAACCACAAGAAATACTCGCAAAATTACAAATAAATTAATGACCGTCGCTTCTGCCGAAATAAACTTGCAAAGTAAACACGATCTTATTTGTCACGTAGCGAAGGTGAAAGCTGCAACGTCAGCGCATTCCATGGCTGACGTAATACCTTTTTTCAGCGTATTTATTATTCCCTTTAAATCCAACGCTTTGATAAAACGAAAAGAAAATATATTTTACCCACAAAAAAGAAAACAATATCCGTAAAATTGTCCGTGTATTTATGTTTTAACAGCTTCTGGCGGAAAAACATCACACGTTGCATGACTCAAAGTTTGGCCGAGCGGAGGTCTGCGTCTGGTCACCGACAAAAAAAAAAAAACAAGAAGATCTGTTAGATCTTAAAACCACGCTTTTAAAATTTAACTATTTTCTTAGCACTACAGTTGCAACGCAGTGTACATTCGAAAGTAATCCTTGATGATTCATTGATTACTGTAGACATCACATCACTTGATCAACACAGACTGTACTATTGCACCATCAGTCATAGCCGTTGCGAAATCTCCGATGACATAATAGTGTTAATCTGGAACTTTCTTTGGGATAAGTATGGGCATGAAGATACGAACACTATTAACAACAGCTTTCTTTCTTAAAAGTCAAGTTTAAATTTAATATTTTCCTTGAGTAAAGGGCTAGCAAAGAAGTCACACGAGTCACATAATTCAAGAATTGCGTTATCGACAGCTATCTTTAGTACGGTGGTTATTTCCCTACCAATGACGTAATCATTGCATGTCCTGACATGTTCTTTGCTTGGCTTGCAAATATTTCATTTTCCTTCCGATCTATGAACTCGCTGCGATGAAAGAGCCAAAGAATTTACTTCATTTGCCTAAAACCACAAGAAATACTCGCAAACTTGCAAATAAATTAATGACCGTCGCTTCTGGCGAAATAAACTTCCAAAGTAAACACGATCTTATTAGTCACGTAGCGAAAGTGAAAGCTGCAACGTTAACGCATTCCATGGCTGACGTAATACCTTTTTAGCGTATTTATTAATCCCTTTGAATCCAACGCTTCGATAAAACCAAAAGAAAATATATTTTACCCACAACAAAGGAAACAATATCCGTAAAATTATCCGTGTATTGATGTTTTAACAGCTTCTGGCGGAAAAAACATCACACATTGCGTGACTCGGAATTTGACCGAGCGGAGGTCTGCGTCTGGTCACCGACAAAAAAAAAAAAAATAAACCACGGGTAAACCTAGAACCGCGCTCGGCCCATGGCCGCGCGGTTAATAAGCAATAAATAATCAATAAATATCAACGAACATTTATACAGGATAGCCTTCTAGTGCAAGAGTACTGTTATCAAAGGGGTCCTGCGTTGACTCGTACCTTCGGGTTCCTGCTTGATCTTTTGGTCTTTGGTTTCTTTTCTGTTTTCTTTTTCTTTGGTGCCCTCTTTCTTTTTTGCCCTACTGTTGGATATTTGGCTGGAGAATAGGGATTGTACGAATAATCTATCATGATGTCTTCTTCTTTCTCTTGTTTTGGTAAACACACACTTCCTTCACTCAAAATGTAGCGAGTAGGACATTCGTCTTCCATGTTTGTGGCCAGCTCGACTGACATAAGTTGTTCTGGCACTACTCTCAACTTGCGGATGATGATCACAAGAAATATTTAATTTAGTGGTTGTAGACGCTTTTATTTTATCAGGTGGGCTGCCTTACACGGGAATTAATATCTCTTTTGCTGACCATCCTCATGGCATTTATTTTCTTTAATTGTATAGTTTTCTATCTAGGTTTTGTGTTACCACTAGCCATTAGATTGTAATAAATAAATAAATACATACATACATACATACATACATACATACATACATACATACATACATACATACATACATACATACATACATACATACATACATACATACATACATACATACATACATACATACATACATACATACATACATACATACATACATACATACATACATACATACATACATACATACATACATACATACATACATACATACATACATACATACATACATACATACATACATACATACATACATACATACATACATACATACATACATACATACATACATACATACATACATACATACATACATACATACATACATACATACATACATACATACATACATACATACATACATACATACATACATACATACATACATACATACATACATACATACATACATACATACATACATACATACATACATACATACATACATACATACATACATACATACATACATACATACATACATACATACATACATACATACATACATACATACATACATACATACATACATACATACATACATACATACATACATACATACATACATACATACATACATACATACATACATACATACATACATACATACATACATACATACATACATACATACATACATACATACATACATACATACATACATACATACATACATACATACATACATACATACATACATACATACATACATACATACATACATACATACATACATACATACATACATACATACATACATACATACATACATACATACATACATACATACATACATACATACATACATACATACATACATACATACATACATACATACATACATACATACATACATACATACATACATACATACATACATACATACATACATACATACATACATACATACATACATACATACATACATACATACATACATACATACATACATACATACATACATACATACATACATACATACATACATACATACATACATACATACATACATACATACATACATACATACATACATACATACATACATACATACATACATACATACATACATACATACATACATACATACATACATACAAAGGTCTTCAGTATGGTAACCGGTCGTTTCGCCCGGAGCCGTTTGGCCCGATCTCAAGCTCGTTTCGCCCGCAAAAAAAACGGTCTACTCGCCCGGACCAAAAGTTAGTTCGCCGAAAATTTTTTCATACGATTTAGAACGCAATAAATGGTTAAATTGACCATAACAAACATTGTTGAAACCCTTTCTCACCTTTCCGGCGAGGTGATCATTGAATTTTATGTACGGTACGTATTAATATCTATTTTGTTGCTGTGAAAAACAAAGGGGAAAATCACACCTTCCTCGAACTTGGCACCAACTAGGGAAGGACCATTAGGAAAGTGATAGGGAAATGGGGCTTTGGAAATTTTTTTTTGGGGGGGGAGGGTAAACTTTTCTACTACCACAATCATAATCTTGACTCTGTCCTAAATGCGAATGCCCAGAACAGGCTTCAAACAAATATTTATTATATTTCACTCAGTCTTTTTGCTTTACTGTCAAAATGATGCTCCGGGGAAATATAACCGAGTATCAGACGCATCCAAGTCTGGCAAGTGCAAACTGGTTGATATAAAGTGATCTATAACTAGCTATTGCCTAAATTTTCACTTTTTTGCCTCCTAAGAACGACAGCAAATATTCCCATACAAATTGCCATATTTTTGGCATGATCAGTTTTACGCTTGTCTCCTATGCAGAAGCTCTTTGGGCTCGTTACGCAATCTTCCTCCCCACGAACGTCTGCTAACACAGGGCTAGTCACAAATCCCAATCACTGCCCACTTTCCGATCAAGGCAGCGAAGTTTGGACCCTGAGAAATTTTGCAAATACTGTGGTGGCCTTTCAACGAGTGTGTGGACATTTTAAAATCGTCGATTTAAATCCTTATCGGAAAGAAGCTTTAGAGTATTACGTGAAGCGGTAGAGATGGAGGTGCTAGTACTGTTTTTGTTTTTGTTTTGTTTTGTTTTGGCTTTTTTTTCCGTTAAGGGAAGAAAGAATTTTGATACGGTTTGGTTAAATTGTATGTACAAATTTTCAACAGAAAAATTTATATTCTTTTCAAAATCTCACCTCGGGTTTCTTCAATATTCTCAAAATTTCGCTAATTTCCGTCTCGATATTCTCATAAAATGCATTCCTATAGAAAACAAAGAGTATACTTCAACTGAACTGGTACCAGTTCAATGTACCAGTCAATATTGAAGTACACTCTTTATTTTTTATAGGAATGCATTTTATAAGAATATCGTCGTTATTCTTTCTTCCCTTAGCGAAAAAAAGCCAAAAAAACAACAAACACAGCACTAGCACTTTGTTTGATCTAATGACATTTCTGCAAGAAGTTATATCTGTCATATTAGGTTTTATTGCCTGTAGTCTGGATACAAAGTTACTTCAACGTCATCAAAATCATGATAGGACAGATAATCTGACGTTGTGTCGGCATAGTCCAATTGTATTCCTGTAATCTAAAAACAGGCAGAAAAAAAAAAGGAATATTCAACCTGGGCCGGAAAAACAATATTCTTATTAAAAAAAAAAAAGAGTGTAGGTGAGACATAATAATATATTTTATGATATATCGAGTATCGACGGATGATCCAACTGGCCGACTTTCAGAAACGCCGAGAATACTGCTCTCTTCAGGAGACCACGACGACGACGACATCGAGAACATCACCAAACAAAAGATTTAATGAGCAAACAATAGCTGTGCACGTGCGTTATAAGTCTTTGTACGTTTCTCTGCCGTCCTTTGCAAAATAACAACGTGAAATGACCAAGTTCGGCGTCTTCTACGGAACGTGGACGATGACGGCTAATTTTTCGTACATTCATTTCGAATTGAACGCCGTCGTTGCATATTTAGCTTATGCACGGTTTTAGAGCCATTGGCGTACTTAACAGATCTACATAATCGCGAGTTTCGCCAATAAAATATAAAATAATTCATTTTTTATTACGCGTCGTCCGGCCTAACTTCGTCGCCGTCGTTGCTTAAACACCCTTTAAAATGTGGCGCTTGTAGGTTGTTTCGAAACGGCAAAGTCGTTTCGGTACATACAAGTCCTTTCTATACATATCTTAAGTCGATTCGACACGGAATGAAGTCGACTGATAAACCATTTCTTTTAACAGAAACCTGTTCGAGGGTAAATTTTGTCTTAAAGGAAAAAAACTTCAGCGGCGGTAGTCCAGAGAGCGGAAAACAAACAAACAATTAATATATGGTACCACAACTTACAGTGAACGAAAAACAAAGGTAAAAAAAACAAACAAACAATGCGATGCACTTGCAACCGCCCAGAAAGCTTTTCAAACGGTTTCAATGCAAGTGCCCCATTTAAATTTACCGCGGTTTCTGGTCTAAGTGTGGTGCTAATCATCCTGCCTCATGTAAATAATTTTATTGTAGTAAAACATTCCTGTTCATTGTTCCTTAAGGGTCGCAAATTCTCGGAAGTTATCCGCAAAAAACACAACTTGAAAGTTTATGCAAATTATGTGCCATACAATTTGCGCCTTGTCACGGGGCTGTTTTTTTCGTGAAGGAGTTTATCTATTCACTCCCCAAAGGAGATTTGACTCTTGAAAAGGTTTTAAGATCACAACCCGGCAAAGATGTTCAGATGCACAATTACTCGGATCACCGCGACCAGTAAACGAACTTCGTACAATTTCTGCTAGCATGTAATGACAATGTAATCGCCACAAGTTGTAAAAAGACCTGGAAAATTATTTGTAAACAAGTTCTCCATAAATGCGTAGACAGCTGTGCTTGATTTTTGAACCAAAACGGTTTAAACTCACAACTTATGATTGGATTAGGAGGATACTCAACGAAGCTACTTGAATGGTAAATATCTGAGCGGAACTCTTTTGCAAAAATATCCCGATTCTTTAATTTGTTTTTATTGTGTCTAATACGCGTTTTTGTAAAGCACGATTTGCTATTGCGGTGCGAAGCCTGAGTAAATGCTCTTAGAGTGTCTAGTTCACTTGAAGCTTACAAATTATTTGTGTGTCAGAATTGTGACATTTCATTGATACAGCGTGAGAGGTTTTTTGCCCTGTAAATTGTTGCTTCATGACCAGCATTTATTCTTTGGCCTTTTAGCCAGGATTTAACTTGTATGTTCAGCGTCTTGTGGCTGATGGTTTTTGCATTATTTAATAATTTGCACTGAGCTTGTCAGGATCGTGTTCGCTTCATTTTTACTCCAGCATAGGCTTTACATCTTCTGCATGTTTATGGTCACAGGGTTACATGATGTTTAAAAGTAGTTGCTAGAGTGAACGTTAAAACATCCAAAAGTTGTTATTTAAGGTGGCTCAAAACAGTTTTCAGTTTTTTTTAGACTTGTAGAACAAGGTGCGATTTTTCAGGCCTGGAACTGTACTGTTTTGATTGGCTGTGCGATTTTTTCAACTGAGGTAACTCTCCACTGTACCTTTTATTGTGTTTAAGTCATAAATTAAGGCTGCACTGTCCTGTTGCATAGCAACAAACTTGACCCACTTTTTACCATCAATTGCATTAAAAACTAATCCAGTGGCCCCATGTTTTCTTTCTAAAAATCTTTTTCTTACCTATAGAAGAAGAAACATGGGAAATTATAAAAAGTTCTGTGGAGTAGATTTTGCTTAAATTAAAAAAAAATAGAAATTTCCAAGTTGGAGAAATTCGACTCCACAACTCAGTGGTCATAGTTGCTCCTGTACCATTGCAAGGAAAGTATTGGCGCCCTCAAAGTCTCTACTTGAATGGTGCTGTGACTCATTGCTGAGCAAAAGGTTATTTGTACAACCTGTCCCAAGTGTCCTAACTATGAAGATAGTGCTGCTCATGCTTTCAAAGCTACTTCTGCACAAGCACCAGCTGCAATTCACCATCCCTAACAACCCCTGATAAATGCTGAACCAGCCCAGGCTATTTCAGCAGAATTTGGAAGATTCCCAGGTAGGAAAAGTTTCATCAGAAGTGGAAAAGATATGTGCTGCATATGTGAAAATGAGCTTGAAGGAGTCCACAGATAGAAAAACTGTTCTGTTCAAAACTTTTGGAACGGTAAGCTATCTTTTTACTTTCAATCAAAACTGTGTTTTATCTCCCCCTCAACCAATCCCCTTCACAAGTTGTCCTGAGACCATCTTCCACCAACTGGGCTCATTGCACTTCTTTTTACTTCTTTAAGCCTCCAGGTGTTGTACATGTCCAGTCGCACAAAATCCTTCTGATCAAGCTACCCAAGGTAATGGATTAATCAAACCAAGGCTCTTCATGCAGTTGCCAACAAGTTAAGCAGTGACCAATTTGATGTGCACATGATCCACACCCTTAAATGGAAAAGCCAGGAGAAGAGAAGGAAACTTTACATGATGCTCTGAGAAAGTAACCTGTCCCCAACATCCCGTAGGGTATGAAAGTAGACCTGGGGAGAACATGGTACCATCTACATAATTGAAAACTGGGGCAGATCATAGGCAAGGCTTTATGAAAGAGTTTTAATTAGCCAACGAAATCAAACCCAATTCAAGCAAAGAAAACTTTCGTATTTATCATTTATGGAGGTAATGTCGCAAGAAAAGATCTACAAATAGTGCTCCAACAGATTGTCGATTCACTGAGGGAACTAACTGCCTTGAAATTAAAATACTTAAAACATATTACTATGTCCGTTTTCAGTGTTGATCATTCCCTTATTTTCCTATGAATTAAACTTCAGTGCAGTTTTTTTTTGCCACTCATCCCTGTGGTGTACTATCATTGCCTTGGAGATGAAGCTTCCCAGTGGTTAAACAAGTCCTACCATTCTGGAGACCCTGAGGAACCTTTGTGTGCAACATCAGAATTTTGTTGATGCTGGGGCAACATTAAAAAGGTTTGAACACAGCCATTGACCAACATGGCTCCACTCAAACACCTCCTTCCTCTAATACTACTTCACGGGGTAAACAATATTTTTACAAGTTATCTTATTTAGGCCGTTTTTCTACTGTAGCTCGAAGCAAAATACGCCGCCTTGTTAATCGTTATTGCTATTATCTTGACATCAAATTAGTGTTTACCACGTTTAAATTAAGAAATCATTTCTCGGTAAAGGATTCTGTCCCTAGAGAACTTCGTTCACGTGTGATTTACAAATTTACTTGTGCTTGCAGTAATGCTTGCTATGTCGGCGAAACTGTTCGTCATTTTTCCACACACATCCGTGAACATCTCTCTTCAGACAAGTCCTCACACATCTTCAAACACTTACAAAGCTCAGAACGTTGTCGGCAATCTTGCTCTGCAGATTGTGTTGAAATCCTTGATTCTGCCCCTACTAAATTTCAACTTAAACTTAAGGAGGCTATGCATATAAATTGGGAAAAGCCCAATTTAAATTAAAATCCATCACGTCAACCTGACACTTACGCTTTAGGCTTTATATTCTTCCAAACACTTTGTAACTCACTCAAATATGTAATCAATTTTTTTTCACTTAATCATAATTCATTATGCATATTTCGCCTAGTTGTTATATAGTCCTAACGGTTTTTCAAATATTCTGTAACTGACGATGATGTCAGTAACATTGAAACGTGTCTGATAAATTAAAAAATGTCGTGATCTTCTTAAAAATCACGATTTGCTTTCTGCTGTCTCGACCTTTTATTTCAGTGTAATTCATAAAGCCATTTTTGATATCCCAGTTGAACAGGTAAATAATAGAAAACTCTTCAGCAAAATATTTTATTAACACTGACCACTTCCTGAGAATCGTACTAAGAAGTTTTCTCTCTAACCTTTAGATCTGCATTTTTGGCCTCCATATTATTCTGGAGCTGTTTTTGAATTTTTTTTTTTTTGACATGCTAGTTGAGGAGTGGGATGAGTTGGATGCTAAGATTACCTGGAAATTAGCAGGAACTGCTGGCTTTATGACCTAAAGTATGCTTACCGGTAAGTCCTCTATAGTTGGGGTGTCGTATCCAGTCATGGAACTAAGGAACCAAGTGAAAATAAAAAGAGAATGAGACACCATATGGAGAATTTGATAGTCTTCCTGATCAAGAGTATGATGAGCAACAAGTTG
>NW_028301553.1:17522500-17622500 GCF_042242905.1 Orbicella faveolata
TCTTACTTCACCCAAACTGGAGCAGCTTACGACGAAAATACTTAAGCAAAATTCCAACAGACGTAAACGCGTTGAGTTGTGGGCCAAAAACATGAAACATTTCGAGAATTTCGGACGCCATTTCCCCCGCGCGACATCCGCACAAATCCTTGCAGCATGCACGCGCGTGTGCCGCAGGCGATGGCGCAATTTGTTCTAAGAATAGAATTATTGTCCCCTATCATGGGGACAACCCCAATACTAGAAATGGCGCGCGCTCACGGTCTCCGTTCCCGATTATGGCTCCTGCTTTAACTTAATTTCCTAATTTGCATAATTGTAGTTTTTCCGGGAAAAATTTCCTCTTGATTTGCAACATGTTGGAGGCCTTATTGGCTTTTTTACTATGACTAAGAGAAAAATATAATGTCGAGGAAAAGGTTGTTGTTATTCATCGTGGTAGATGCAATAATAAAGTGTATTATCGTTTGTCTCACGATGTAGTCACTGAGATGTAGATCGCGACGTTTCGACTGCTTACTGCTAGTCTTCTTCAGGCGATAAGGTCGACTGATTTCACGGTATCATTTATATCACAAAGGTCGGCTGTGATTGGTGCATTTCGATCCTCCTATTGTTCCATTGTTCGGGCGAGTAGCTGTTCCCTCAGTGGTCCGCTGTTGTACCGTTCTCCTGTTGTTGTATTTCTTGATCGTGGGTATCCATGCTTCAGGAATTTCAATTCCACTATCGCTGTTGATGTTGTTAGGGTGAAGTCTTATGTGAATAGCTTCCTTGACCCTACGTGTGTACCAGTGAGGATCTCGATCAATAAACTTGACCTCATTCCAGATAGGATAGTGGCCGGTCTCGTGGGTGTGTTCAGAAACGGCGGAGGTCTGGGTACGGGCGAGTTGTATATCCCTGTCGTGTTATTTGATCCTCTCCTGCATAGATCTCCCTGTTTCCCCGATGTAGACTTTGCCGCACTCACAGGGAATCCTGTAGACAACACCTTCTTGTTTAGCCGGGTTGACGGTGTCCTTTGGTCGCACTAAGTGTCACCGAAGTGTCGTGTCGGACTTAAAGACGGTGCGAATGCCTTGTTGTTCTAGGCAGCGGCGGAGAGACTCCGAAACTCCTTGGACATAAGGTAAAACGGCGGTGGATTTAAATTCCGCGACAGGCTCTCTTCTTGGAGTTTTTCGTGCCTTTGTGATCTTCTGTACAAAAGAGGAGGGATATCCGTTAGAAACAAGTACAGATGACAGATGTTTCTTCTCTCCAGCGATTACTGATGGCTTGGTCACGAGACGTTTAGGCCGGTCGTACAGACACTTCACAATACCGCGCGTTACTGACTGAGAGTGGTGTGAATCATACGCTGGGTACTGATCAGTATGTGTTGGTTTCCTGTAGACACTGGTGGTAAGGCGGCCATCAGGTTCTCTGTAAACTGACGTGTCGAGAAAGGCGATCTTGTTGTTGTTCTCGATCTCCATGGTGAAACGGATTGATGGTTGTTGACTGTTCAGGTGTTGCAGGAAGACGTCAACTCTATCCCGATCCAGGATGGTGAAAGTATCATCTACGTAGCGTTTCCAGATCTTAGGCTTGCAAGGTGCGGACTCTATTGCTTGTTCTTCAAATATCTCCATGTAGAGATTAGCAATAACCGCGGATACAGGGCTCCCCATGGCTGCGCCGTCTCGTTGTTCGTAAATCGATCCGTTGTACTGGAAGTACGTAGATCTTAATACGAAATCCAAGAGGTCCGCGATTTGAACTGGTGTAAGTGTCGTGCGGTCAGCTAGGCCTGCGTCGTTCTCCATTTTTTGTAGCGCGGCTTGTACGGCGCCCTCGATCGGTACGTTGGTAAACAGTGACTCCACGTCGAAAGACACCATGATCTCGTGGTCCTGGATCTCTTCACTGGCGATGGTAGAGGCGAAGTCAGTTGAGTTCTTCACTGTGAAGTTCGAGTTACCTGCAAGAGGAGATAATACGTTAGCCAAGAAAGCAGACAGGTCGTATGCAAAGGTGTTGACACACGACACAATTGGCCTAAGCGGTGTGTCGGCCTTGTGGATCTTCGGCAAACCATAGATCCTAGGTGGTTGTTTGTGTCGGGGTCTGATCTTATTACAAACCGCCTCTGATATGTGTCCACTCCGTTTCAGGGTTAGCAGCTTTTCAGATAGCTTCCGGGTCAAGCGGTCTGTCGGATCTTTGTTGAGCAGCTGGTACGGTCCGGAATCAATTAGCGCTGACATTTTTGCGTGGTATGTGTCAGCGTCCAGGATTACGCTGGCGCGACCTTTATCGGCCGGAAGGACCATGATGGAGTTGTCCTCTTTTAGGCTTTTAAGAGCCTCCTGCTGTTCACAGTGCACATTATCAGTCATTCTGGTGGGTCGTTTTGTTATCTTCAGGGCCCACCCCAATAATCTAAGGTCATATCCTCTGACAGCGCTGCCACTATCCTCACCTTGCGATGAGGTTGATGGCACATCCGGAGCAAACGTAACCCCTGTCGTAATTCCCGCCCATTTCCTCCTAACGCGGTCATACATGGACTCGCAGTCCACCTCAAGACGGTGCTTGCCCGTGTCCATATGGTTGTTTGCCTCTACTTGGGTCTTGAACGTGAGGACGCATCCAGTCTCTTGGCAAGAGTAGATCTCAGACTGGTACCTGACACTCTCACCCACACTTCCCCTGTGTGTAGCTTGACCAAATGGCTTTATCACCCTCAGCCCAGTATCTCCTTGTGGTGTAACTCCAAGATCACTATAGGGGATGAGGCGTCCAGGGCCGATGTCGTACGCTTTCCACACACGGATGCCACACTCCTCATACTGGAAATTGCTCAACACACTAATACCTGGTATCTTGCCATCTTTGTTTCTCTCCCTGGTCGTGTCCACCTCGACGACCGCTGCTCCGCACCCTTTGATACCACCATGGGATTCTAGTGCTGTTTTCATATCCCCAGCAGTCACGACGTCGTGTCTCTCGCTAACCCAGCGCTTTATGTGTGCCTTCATAGCAGCAGTCTTCCTATGGCAGATGTCCTTACCAGCCTGTGGCTCTGAGAAATCATATCGCACTGGCCTGACACCGGTTCTCACCCCGACTTCTCTAAGACTTAGCAACAGATGCCCATTGTAGTAACATCCAGCGTTATCTGATCGGAGGTAGGCTGTTGTCACAACTGGATACTCCTGTTTGACTTTGTGCAGCAAGTCCTCTATGATTGAAAGAACGGCAAAGCTATTTTGGGAGCAGTTGTTCAGTGAAAATGTGTACAAAGCACTTGACTTCATGCTTGCTCTCCACTGTTGCTCTAGTGATTACCGCGCTGATATGCCAGCTTCTTCCCCTCTTGCCAAAAAAAATCACTCATCTGTTCTCTTTATTGCACAGGCAGAAACTTCATTGCCCAGTCCATTATGACAAGACACGAGTTCTCGTCTAGCTTCTGGAGGATATGTTGCTTGGCTTCGTCCTAGTTACTTGACCGTAGCAAGTGAGCCTTCCAAGCCTGTATGTTGCGCACACACTCTGTGTACTCAAACCTCAGCCTACCCCTCACCTCTTCTGTCATGGCCGCTTTGTCTTGCATCTCTGCCACCTCTCTCAGTACTCCTTCCAGACTCACAGCGCTCACGTTCGTAGCAGTGCTGGTGATCACATTCGCTCCTAAACTCCCATGCACTACTGTCACTTAGTGCGTGGACCGTGCAGTGATCACCGCAATGTTCACCTCGTCCGATATGTGTCTTGAAATCATTCTTCAAGTACCTTTTTCCATCCTTTAGTAATTTCTGAGTGGCAGTCACGCTGATGCCCTGATCTGCTAAGCCCTCCAACATCAAAAATACCTGGTCAAATGCCTCTGTCCCCTCTGCAGCGGTGTTGTCAAGTCCCTGAAGGGATTTCTGCATAGAGGCCGAACACACCTTAATCATTCGGTAGAGAGAACGCTGGCTTGCTGGCTCGAACTCTTGTTCTTTACTGAATAGTCTAAATATTGTCTGATGATGCGTGAAGGGATGACGGTCCTAATGACCGCTGGTATGATAATCTTCTCTCCCGAGTCAAGCTTGAGAGTTTTTGTCCCGAACGCCACGTCCTGGTCAAATTCTGGTCTGGATATATATTCAATGAAATGATCCACCTTTTCGTGCTCAATTCTTGTACGGAAACTAGGAATTTTGGGAAGTGATTGGCCTTTTCCGGCTTCTGTTGCATGCTGGCGAGCTTGATCAATGCGCCATTTGGAGAGCCCAGGGATCATCTCTTGAAGCTCAGCTCTTGAAAAGTCGTCTGCAAAGAGGGAAAGGATCTGTCGCTTTGTTTGCCAATGACCTGTTTGCTCATAGGCCTTGACTAAAGTGCCGTCAAGACCAGAGTTGGGATCAAAACGCTTGCGCTTTCCTTGGTTGTCTCTGTTTGGATCCAAAAGTACCTCCGTTTGTAACGCCTTCGAAACCAGTTCTTCTTGGCCGGGAGTGATGACAGACAATGAGGTCGCTATATTCTCTTTAGCTTTGCGGATGTAATATCGCTGCTGGGTGTCAGAGACGCCGTCCCACGTCGTGTTAAAGGTGGACATTACAGGGCTGTACCGGCCACCTGAGATGCTGTGGACGGCTTCCTTTAATTTCTGCCGTTTGCTGTTTTGTTCCTCCATCTCGTCAACCCATATACTAATCTCTTCTTCTGGTATCGAGGCCTGAGACGAATGGGACTGCAAAGAGACTGTTTCTGACCCCTCGCCAGTGCTTGAGATCTCTGCATACACTGTGGCTGGCATTGTGCTGGCGGAGACAGAGAAAGTGACTCCTCGATATCGTCTCCAATCCTCAAGGTGTCTGAGTAAGGATCCTGAAGCGTAATAAAATGGATTAGCAAATTATGAACAAGATTATTACCAATTCCGCGAAGATCTCCAATACATGTAATTGTGGAAGCTCTATATGTGTTTCCTAGCCGATGCCAAAGGGCGCCCTCGCATTTTTGTTCTTGTTGGTGAGTGAGTGAGTGAGAACTTTATTAAAGTGTCAAAAAAAACCTTATAGCCTGGGAATAAAAATACCATACTAATTAGGAGACATTGCTAAAAAACTATACTAATACTAATATTAATACAATAAAAAAATTAATGACTTGAAGGGCATTATGTACACCATAGGATGCAGCCCTTACAGCCGGTGTCCATTAAGCGAGTTATATCCCTTTTGCGAATATAGTTTGTAAAAGTCTGCAATGTCTTTACTGATCTGTCAGCCATGGTCTCTTCAAGCACTGGTCATTATCTAAGCGCAGTGGAATTTTAGTTAGGACTGGGACCAAGTTGCCATTCAGAAACCGTTCTCGACGCGTGATCGGAAAACTCGGATAAACCGCTATCTTTATGACTAGGTCCAAAATCCTCTTGGAAATCGACCACGCCTAAACGATTCAAATCGAACACCCATTGAAGAAAAGACAGGAAAACCAACAAAGATACCTTTTATTCATGTTGTCAGTCGTTAGAGATATCAGGGCACCCTGTGGGGCGCATCAAAAAATCCTCTGATTACTAAGCTATGAATGGCCAATGTGTAGTAGCTTACCTGCTCTCCAGACATGAAGCAGCGAGCCTTCCGGGATTTGTAGTGTGCTCCGCGGCAGTTGGAACACACAGCTGTCAATAAAAATGATAATGATAAATAGATTAACAATACTGACCACAATCACCATCACGATCACCATCAACGTGAGTCACCCTTACCGTCACCGTAACCATCGTCATCATGGTCATCGTCATCGTACCCAGCTTAACTAAGGATGGCTGCCCAGTCTTATCAGCCCATTAAGGTTATTTCGGGCAGCCATGTACTCTTTTTATTTTAACTTAGTTTTGTTCATTTAATTTCTAGCTGAGTGCAAATAAAGTTGTTGTTGTTGTCAATCTGGTTTGTGCCCTCACGTAACACCAAATTTAAGTGCTGTAATTTCCTTTCACGACAGCTAAAGGAAGGAAGGCGAGTGAAATAATGGGCGTCCCTTGCAGCCCCACCCACCTTCCCATTCCCTCTAGGCCCCCTCCTGGTTCCCCTCCTCCCCATTCTTTCCCATTTGAAGTCATTTTGCAAGCAGGGTGCCTGATTAGCAAATTACCACTTCAGTCCACCTCGAAGCACTACAATAACGCCCCCGCCCCCTCCCTCCCTTTTTCCGAAAAAGTTATAAGGACATGAGACAATGCAATAGAATCGAGCAATGCCTTTGTATATTTAAACGAGTCGACTAAAAGCTAAAAGCTGATTCAAATACAAAAAACAATGGCATGGTATTACGTCTGGCTTCCTTCCCTTGGCATATTCCAACAAAAATTAAAATTTATGTACTGACCATATGAACAAGCACAAAGTAAAATACGCACCTTCGAAATAAAGTTTTCGTTTGTATTTACCAGTCAAGCCCACCCCGCAATTCTGAGGATTATGGCTGCGGTCTGACTTCACTCAGTTTGTACTTACCCGAGCCGATGGGAACTGTGGCATGGTAAAATTGATAAATTTCTTCCTACAAGGTGGCGTTTACGCGGCGCGGTTTCTTTATAGTTTTCCGCGGTCCTCGATGACTTGGATACGAGCATGTGTTGCTCTTTCTGCCAGCCCAGTCTGTAGTTAATTTTTTTCTATGTCTCGGGAATATTGTCATTGACATTTTCTCGTTTTCGGTTGCAACAAAGTATCCAGCTCTATTTAGGACCAGGTCAACCTCATTAACGTTTTCGTCTCCGGTTCGCTGTTGCCCTGAGCTCACTCCCAGGCTTAGTAGATGTGCAGTAATGTCTAGCTTACATGCCAACAGGGGTGCAATCTGCGACCCCGTGCCCTCCAAACTACAGGCAGAATCAGGAGACCTGAACGAGCAAGTCAAAGTAACATTCATATTGCAAACAGCAACATCAGCTGAATTGGATCAGTGTAAAGAATCGACTACAGCTGTCTGCAGATGATAAGATAAGGAATGGAAAATTGTCCTTCCTGAAGTGTACTTCTACCAAAAATCAGAGCCGCTCAATATTTCAAAGAGTTCGACAAAATGCTGCGGTGAAGTATACTATGCAAAGCCACTGTACTAATCTGAAAAAGTAATGTGTTGCTCTTAAATACCTGGAATGTGTCGCAAATTAGTCAAGCGTGAAATATTTCCGGAAAAACTACAATTATGCAAATTAGGGAATTATGCAGTGGCCCATAGAGGACATGCCACATTTTATTTTATCGCGCGATAGAACTAAAATATCGCGCGATAACTTAATTTATTAAATCCATTTTGAAATCACTGGTTATCCTTGCAATCTGATTGGCTCTCAATGGTGCGATTTATTCACGAATCGCACTATTTTTTGCTCTAAATCGCATCTTTTTCTCAGCCATTGAGAATGGGACAGTAAAACAATACAACAAATCAGATTTCAATATTAGTTTAAAGTAAACAATAAAATTTCAGGAAAATGAAAGACAAAAAGCCATTGTGTGGAGAATTTAGCAACTAGTATTGCCAAAACTCTGTTGTTATTGTGTTTTTTTTCCAAAAAAACTTGACGAATGTAATTAATTACAGTTTCTAAATGACGATTATCAGCTCCTTCAGGCTGAACACCTACTTTAATGGAAGTTTCCAACTTTCAGTGTCCATTTTGACGAATATTTTGGCGATTTTTGCTCAAAATCCGTATGATACCGAGTCCAGTAAAACATAAACAAACGAAAACCACACAACAACAAATTCAGGGCCATCTCAAGAAGGTAGATGTTTCCAGGTTTCTGGTAGTTTCAAACGAAGCAACAAAAGAGCTCAACTCTGTCGCTGTGAATAGACATAGTCAAAATACGCCCCGCTCCACAAAACAGTGAATGAATGAACGTCTTACGAAGCTGGTGTTAGTCCCGCCATCTTGGAAATATCTTGAAACAAATGGCGCCGCAAGAACTTGACAAGGTCCTGAGTATTGAGTCCTTCGCCGAGGTCACAAAAAGAAACGGAGGTGATAACGAGCTGGACTCCCTTAAAATCATGCCATTAAACGGTATGAAAGAAAAAAAACGTACCATCCACTGGGCATCGTACACTCGAGGGAGTTTCACAACTCAAAAGAAATCAATCGCAGAATTACGCAGGATGCACCTTCAAATTCCTTCTCCAAAGACAATGAAAAGTCTCAGCCTCAACCACAGAAGAAAGAAAGACCTTCCTTCATTGATTCAGGCGACGAGAATTGAACTTTTATACCTGAAGCAGACTATTTTCGTTCTGACTTCAAAACCGCTTGTCTCTTTGTCATGCTCGGATGACTTTTCGTCACATGACATCGTTTTGCATACTAAATGAAACGTAAAGGCGTTTCCGGTTCCACTTTTTTTTTTTTAACAAACTAGTCCATGGGCCAGGACCCTGGAAAGAGCCATTTGGTACCAAAACGAGGGACAAATTCTAACACTTATTTCTAACAACATTGATTCCTCTAGGTTGTTTTGGTGTATGATAACCATGCCAAATGAGTAGCTTTACTAGGATTATCACGTCATTAAATGACGTCACCCCGTTTGGCTGAATAAGCAGAATTGGTAAAAAGATGCCTAATAACAAGTAAATGCAAAACTGAAAATGTTGCATAGATTGATTTTCGTCATTGCAAACTTCAAACGCAGTTTTCAGACTTAATTCCAATAACTTACATCTGACTTATAGGTGTTATCTCTGAATGGTTTCCATGGCAACACTTGTTAAATTATAAATATGAACAATAAGACGGAAAATGTGAAAATAAAAAGAAAGTGCTCGTGTAAATTGCATTGGTTACTTTCGAACGCTCGTTCTAAACTACATTGACTCCTCTTGCTTAGTTTGGTATATGATAACCATGTCAAATGAGTAGCTATACCAGGCTTATCACGTGATCAGCTGCAAATGACGCGGTTGGGGTGAACAGATAGAACTGGTACAGATGTGATTACTACGGTCAAATACAAGCAAATGCAAATACAGTCATGTTACATACACTGGTTTTTAGTTATTGAAAATCTCAAACGTTTTCAGAGCTTATGTCAACAACTTATTTTTAACTTAAAGAAATTGTTCCTGGATGGTTTCCGTGGCTAAACTTGCCAAATGTTACATATGAATAATTATTCAGGATATAAGAAACTGCTTGTGCATGTGTAACATTGATAATTAAAGTTAGATTTCTTCGTCTTCTTCGCTGTCATCTGAGACAAACTCCTCGATAGAATCGTCACATCTGTTGTCACAGTCTAATAGCTTGCACACATCTGTGCACTTCAAACCATTTGCCAGGCAACTGCAGGTAGGAAGTTGACATGACCTTGTACACGAGCAAGACAGTAGTTCTAGCAGGGCTGTAGGGGCTGGGTCACCGCTCATCCAGTCAACGGCAAAGTGATCACCGTCTTCGCGCCAGCCAAAACCAATGGGGGTCGTGTCCCTTGGCAGCTTTGCAGACTTCGCTTCCAAATGGCTGCTTGGAAGTTTGCGCGAGCCGCATGCTTGAACAAGCAGTCAACACAAGGTGGTTATTGGGTGGAGTCGATGTTACCTTTCTTGGCGCAGAATAACCTGTACCTCAGCTCATTAATGTTATCGGTTCCTGGTTGAGAGCAGTAGAGCTTACACATAAACTCTTGAAGGCTCTGAAATAGCATATCTGATAGAACCCATTCCATCCCCAGCTGCTTAAACATTCCTTGGTAAGATGTCTGTTGCTTGACAAGTCGTAGGGCTGTTATCTTTTCCCTTCCAGCGAAGGCACTTACTGTGTCACAACTAGTGAAAGCATGCATACCAATTACGCATTTGCAAAGCTCTTCTCTTACCACAACACTGGAGATACTGACATATCTAACATATCTAGTTCTTGTCTGCGCTCCACACTTGACATACATGGATGCCGAATAAAGTAATTAAACGCCAGGCAAAGCAAGAATAAGTCTGTATCTTCTGATGCACGACCACCGCCTTTTAGCCAGATTTAGCTGCATGAGCTGCATGAAGAATAAGCCTGGTATCAGCTTCTTCCTGTGTGGAGTTAAGCTCTTCAACTATCTTGGCAGCTTGTGAGGTAATCTCGTAACAGTCACTTTCGCACGAAAAGTGACCTTGTCTGTCAACTTTGTTCTGTATTAATCCCGTCTCCACCCCTTTACCACAAACTCTATGAAGGCCTTTTCATTCTTTGGATTCAAAAAGAATTTTCTCCACAGCTGCACCTTGTGTTTTGATGCGTCCGCATGTAGCCGCACTAAGACTCTTAAAAGGTTTTTTCTTCGTGCGTTTTCAAGAGCTTTGGGCAGATAACTTCCACAAATCTCCTAGAACGAGGACCGCAACCATCTTCTGCATTGTAAATGGGAAGATTTTCTGCGTCCAGTTCCTCGACACTCCTCCTTTCGGTCTGAACTATCTGAGTTGATGGTTCCGGGAGAAGTTGCGGTCCGAAATGCCTCGCCGGCACCGCTATTCCATTTACTCTATGCGATGTTCCTTCACCCGATAACGTTTCCTCTAGGCGGTCAGTGTTATCCCATGCCAAAGTAGTACCAACATGAGGCTGGATGGTATCTGGTAATGGGATTTCAATTGTTGATGTCATTTTGTTAAGGCACAGTGTGGTGTTGATTTCTTCAAGCTGGGAATAGGCGATTCCGTGGCCGCAGCGATTAACTCCATTTGGATGAGTTCAACGTTATCTGTCATGGCCTTCACAGCATAGGGAGGGAAGAGGGATCTGTTCGGATGGCTTAATCTTTCCTCTGCTCACTCCAAACATCAGCCGGATCTTGGGCGAAGGATTTCACCAACCTCTGCATTCTTGGATGACAGTTTTTATCTGGCCACTCTTTTTCTCCAGTCTGATATGTTTGCAAGAATGAACCCTGCTCTTTGGGAACAATCATTGCGATTTGAAGGGCGTGGAGACTATGAGATCTTGTTTTCTGTTCTTTGAATAGCTTTGCGAATGTCAATAGCAGCCCGGTGTATATTTGAGCTCCGAGAAGACTGGTTTGCATTGTCCTGTTTTTCCAGAAGAAGAGTTGTTATGTACTTGGCTACATGAAGTGTGTCAAATTGGCGGAAACTATGAAGACACTGGTGGTTTCTAACAAATTTTCTAAGAGAAGGACATCGCCAAATTCTGCCTGGAGATTCCGTCTGGTGTGCTTCTTTGTGGATAACTTTATTTCTTCAACAACCAAAGACGTGAGATACGTACGATATAAGTAGTTCTGTCATTTCAGTCGATCTGACTATTTTCTCGTTTGCAAGAACATCCGATCTGATGTAATCATCTGATGTAAGCATCTGATGTAAGCATCTGGTAAGCTTCTGACTTGAGATTAGCATACTCATCTTCTCAGCGATTCACCACAGCCATCGGAAGCCCCAGTGGACTTGCCTCAGCCCTAGTATAGCCCTTGTAGCATGTCCTGTGGTAACAAGCTTCAGCTGTTACGATTTCACGCGACGCAATTGCGAAAATCCTGCTGTCCTTTTTTTCCATGGCTGATTTTCTAATTGAGTGATCTGCACGCAAATCTCTGCATTGTTCCAAGGGTTCCCAATTTCTTGTTCCCTTAAGATACTTCTTCTCACAGAATATGCAGACATGTTCGTAAGTTGTGCTGGTGGTAGGGGACTGTCGGATCGAGGTCCTCTTAGCTGCCGTTGGTCGTCAGTTCAGCTTGTTGCTCTGAAATTGTTTCCAAGAGCTTTTTCACGGTAAACACGCTATGACATTTTCTGTGATGGTAAATGTTGGAATTTCTCCCTCATTTAATGTCTCAGCAACATCAAGGTGTTTTACGAGCAGCAGCTGCTCGCCTCTTACAAGTGTACTTCAGGACTCCTCATCTTTTGGTCTAACTAGTTCCGTATCATCGTCAGTACAGTGAATAATTCATGCACAACTGGACTGTTCTGAACGTGATCGCTTTTGATCGATGTTTTGTTCTTCAGGCGTCACATTTCCTCTTTTTGTGCCACCTATTCAGTGATGTAAGGTTCTACGTCAACATTAAGACTTAAAGGTTCTAAAAAGCCATTTTTAAACCGGTCTAATTTAAGCGCTGAAGTTTGTATTTATTTATTTAGGTGTTCGTTCTTCACCAAAAATGATTTTACATAAACAACAAAAGCAGCACAAAAGACCATCCGCACTGGTCATTGTAAATTAGCTTAGTCACTATATATGAATGAAATCATCTTTAGCAGTGTATGAAATGACCCTCATATCAAAGGAAAACTATTATTTAATATCATTTTCCTTTTAATGTATTTCAAACTCCATATTTTTCAAAATCTCGCATTATGTCATCTACTGCTACACCTTTCGTATAAAATGACGAATGATATATACTCGAACGCCTATTTCGAGGATCTGTAAGTTTCTTGTCAAAAATCGACACTATCAGCTTAATATTTAGTTAATTGATTTCTCTAAATGTTTACCTAGATGCTTACTGTTTATTTATCCCCTGAAAATATTTCTCGTTTCTATAAGGAACCACAATTTTAGCACAAATTAGCCCTACACAGCTGTCAAGAATGCCGCCATCTTGGATTTACCCATGATGCAATGTGAATGACATCGTTGGTTGTTTATTTAGGTTTTCGTGTAATCCTAACACAAATTTCTACTTCTAACAACTTCGAGGAGAAATACAAATGTTTTTCTTTTTTTCAAATATCTAAAGTACTGATAAAACGATCGTGAACATATATTTAGAGGTTCTTCTTCTGAGCCTCGTTTCCATGCTGAAGCCATTTTTTGCGAAATTTTAAATTAAAAAATCTCACACAAAGCTACTCATTCAGAAAAGTTATCATACAAATTTGAGAACAACTCATGTAGTAGAATCAGCTGATGACACTTAGGTTTTTTCCCTAGGTTTGGTACCGAAAAGTGGTCCGGCCCATGGACTACCGGCTACTGGAACAATATACCAAAAGTCTAAAAATTAAGGCGATAAAATTCTGCGATTTCAAATTGGATCTAATAAAGTGGCAATTGAACTTGTGATTTTAAATCGAACTCGCGCTGCGCGCTCGTTCGATTTTGAAATCACGCGTATGATTTCAGACCAAATTGCACTCCACTCAGTTCAATTACCATTATTTATCGCGCGATAATAACTTAATTTATCGCGCGATATCAGCTTAGCTTATCGCGCGATAATAACTCAATTTATTAAATCCATTTTGAAATCACTGGTTATCCTTGCAATCTGATTGGCTCTCAGTGGTGCGATTTATTCACGAATCGCACTATTTTTTGCACTAAATCGCATCTTTTTCGCAGCCAATGAAAATGGGACAGTAAAACAAAACAACCAATCAGATCTCAAGATAAGTTTAAAGTGATCAATAAAATTTTAGGAAAATGAAAGGCAAAAAGCCATTGTGTGGAGAATTTCGCAACTACTATTGCCAAAACTTTGTTGTTATTGTAGTTTTTTCCAAAAAAAATTGACGAATTTAATTAATTACAGTTTCTGAATGACGATTATGAACTCCTTCAGGTAGAAGACCTACTTTAATGGAAGTTTCCAACTTTCAGTACCCATTTTGACGAATGTTCTGGCGATATTTTTCAACATCTGCTCAAGATCCGTATGATACCGAGTCCAGTAAAACATAAACAAACGAAAACCACACAACAACAAATTCAGAGCCATCTCAAGAAGGTAGATGTTTCCAGGTTTGCAGTAGTTTCCAACGAAGCAACAAAAGAGCTCAACTCTGTCGCTGTGAATAAACATAGTCAAAATATGCCCCACTGCACAAAACAGTGAATGAACGAACGTCTTACGAAGGCGGTGTCAGTCCCGCCATCTTTGAAATATCTTGAAACAAATGGCGCCGAAAGAACTTGACAAGGTCCTGAGTATTGAGTCCTACGCCGAGGTCACAAAAAGAAATGGAGATGATAACGAGCTGCACTCCCTTAAAATCATGCCATTAAACGGTGTTTAAAAGGAAAAAAACGTACCATCCACTGGGCATAAGTAAGTAAGTAAGTAAGTAAGTAAGTAAGTAAGTAAAGACTTTATTTAAAGAGGGTAGCACTAAAATAGTATAAAAATACTAACAAACCAGTGGCCCTCATCGTGCACTCGAGGAAGTTTCACAACTCAAAAGAAATCGATCGCAGAATTAGACAGGATGCATCTTCAAATTCCTTCTCCAAAGACAATGAAAGTCTCAGCCTCAACCACAAAAGAAAGGAAGGCCTTCCATCATTGATTCAGGCGACGAGAACTGAACTTTTGTACCTGAAGTAGACTATTTTCGTTCTGATTTCAGAACTGCTTGTTTCTTTGTCATGCTCGAATGAGTTTTCGTCACATGACATCGTTTTGCATACTAAATGAGACGTAAAGGCGTTTCCGGTTCCGCTTTTTTTTAACAAACCGGCTACTGGGACCAAAAATCTAAAATTTAAGGCGATAAAATCGTGCGATTTCAAAATGGATCTAATAAAGTGGCAATTGAACTGAGTGGAGTGCAATCTTGGTCTGAAATCATACTTGTGATTTCAAATCGAACTCGCGCTGCGCGCTCGTTCGATTTTGAAATCACTCGTATGATTTTAGACCAAATTGCACTCCACTCAGTTCAATTACCATTATTTATCGCGCTAAAGAATTTATCAATTTTATCGCGAGATCTTTCACACTAAGCGTGTGCGTGATATTAGTCACGCAGTCAATACAGTAAGATGGCGTTGCTAAGGTATGCTTTGAAAGGGCTTTTTTTACTTTTTTTATCCAGCGCTGTATTACCGCCTTACGTTGGCAATGGCTTGCCTAATACTTTCCAGAGGAACGATATCATTAACGAGGAATAACACACAAATAGCGGTGATAAACATATTAAACTTACGCATTTTAATAACTTGACGTTTCGTATGCTACGCAACATACATTTTCAAAAGTGGAATAAAGACCGTTACAATTTTTGAAAACTATATATGATATGTAAATAAGGGGTCTGGAAACGAGATTAAGAAGCATCTGTTTCTTAACAGTAAAAGAATAAAAGCCTAAGTTTATTAATAAAGTATCAGCTTCTCACTGCTGACGTTTACATTAAGAGCCGGCTTAAGTTCTTGGATGAGCAAAGTTTCTTTAATTTTACAATGATAATCTGTTTTACCAGAAGCTAGAATATCAAAATGATCCCACTTGATGTTGTGACCTGGGATCATTTTGATATTCTAGCTTCTGGTAAAACAGATTATCATTGTTCCACTTTTGAAAATGTATGTTGCGTAGCACACGGAACGTCAAGTTATTAAAATGCGTAAGTTTAATATGTTTATCACCGCTATTTGCGTTTTATTCCTCGTTAAACTACGATGGCCCAAAAACAAAAGCCTTTACGATATCATTAATCACTACTTTTCTCTTGGTCTGGCTTACTCAGAGATCCTCGCTTTTCTTCTGTGTTTTCATGGAATTGAAATAAGCTTGCGCCAGCTAAAACGAGTGCTTAGGCGTCAGGGTCTTCGTAGAAGAAAAGACCAAAGTGGCAACAGGGAAATTTTAAACGCGATTGAAGATGAACTTGAAGGAAGTGGAAACAGTATTGTCGTCTCGTCCACGAAAAGAACGTGCGTGACAGCCGATCACGTGCGACCTGACAAGTTTCCCATTTATCGCGCGATAATTTTTCATATATCGCGCGATAATTTTCATTTATCGCGCGATAAAGAAAAATTTATCGCGCGAAATTTTAGTTCTATCGCGCGATAAAATAAAATGTGGCATGTCCTCTATGGGCCACGGTAAGACAGACTAATAAAACATAGTTTTGATCTGGAAATAAACTGCCGCACTTTAGAAAAAACCAGCTTCAAAAATTGCCAAAATTCTTCTTACTCACGATAGCCACGAAGTGATGATATTTGGAAGCGCTCCAAAGTAAGTTATTTTTAAGCAAATTCGTTTATATTGGAGACATAAGCTGTTTATAGGCTGGGAAGTATGTACAGTTCGTATAAATGAATAAGACTTATGCGAAGTACGTAAAATCGTTCGTGGAAGTTTACCCAAATTTCCCGTCTCACGTGACCAAAATAGCACCAAAAACAAGGGGGGTGGTCTAAATTCTATGAAATTTATTTTATTTTACTAAAAATACCACCGGTCGTTATCTTATCTGATAGGGAAAAAATGCTGAGAGTTTGGAGGGAATCGGCCGACCTCGATCCGTGGACCCTGCCTAGTCCCTAGTGACAATGACACTTAAAAAGTGGCCTCATATTCATCTTAAATTGCGTCCGCCATTTTATGAAGTGTCACGCAAATAAATCACGTAAATTGTCCCCAACAATTTACCAACGTGTTTGCCGACTGTTTTTGTGCCGTTCACACACACCAACTTGAGTTTGCCAACGCGAGTTTGCCAACCTTAGTTTGCTGTGTGAAGGCCGCTTTAGGGGACAATACTCGTAAACGTTTTGCTGGAAATCATTTCTGTTTTCGTGACGATCGCGCGCGGAGCACGACTTCGTCGCTCGAAGATTACCTTCTCGTTTCGCTCGAGAGAGATAAACAAGTCAAGGATTAACCAGAAATGCATAAGATCATTTATCGGCCCAAATTTCGCTCCTCAGAGATTTGGATAGGTCAATTGGACAGAATTATGGGGAAAAAAGAAAGTTTTGGAAAAATGCGCTTTTCTTAAGCAAAAATGCATAAGATCTTGTCGGCCCAAATTTCGCTCCTTAGAGACTTGGATAGGTCAATTGGACAGAATTATGGAGAAAAGAGAAAGCAGGAAACAAACAAACAAACATTGGACATTGAAAATATTGCTATCACAGTTTCTGTAATAGATCCTGTCAATAATGCATGTCGTCTTTTGCCTTTTTCAGTGTCAGTGTCAGTCCGACAGTGTACATTTAGATGTGTGGATTAACCTAAATCCTGCCAGCCTGCGATTTTATGCTTGCTAACATAGCAAGCAAATTACAAGGAAAGGGGCTTAATTCATTTATGAAGCGATTATAATCTGAGAGGTTTTCAGTATTTTTGTTTTCTAAATACCTATTTAGAGCAACACTAGCACTGGTCAGATATTGTATTGTTTGCTCCCCAGACAATGACTCTTTTAAAGATTCAATCCGTAAAGAAAATTCCTAAATTTTGTTAGTAGGATGCTAGCCATAGGACATGTAAACCAAAGGCGTGTTTCTTACCTTAATCCATTCATACTGAGCATGAAAATCTTCAAATTTGGAAATTAGACCTGATAGCCTAGCAGATGGTGTTCCGGCATCTTGCATGGTAGACTACGCAAATTGATGTCGGTCGTAGGTCAGGTAATCTCCAACATTCAGCACCTGCACGGGAAGTTTAGTGGGATCGTGTTCATCGGAATGGCCTGGGACATAGTTGTGCACCCTACTGCAATAAGTCAATCATGTCTTCTTCATACTGTTCATTTTTTCTCAAAACACCAAGATGAATCTTGAAAGAAATGAACAGCAAAATGTCATTCAAAACCGGCAATGACTTTTTTTTGTCACATGTTCAGTTTAGTGATACTTCACTGTACACCTAACTGAAGGCAAGCACAGTTCAGGGCTTAAAGGTTTGTTTGAAATGATGCTTTTAATGGAGATTGTAATATTTACTGGTGAAGTGCTGAAGTTATAAATTAAAGAACCATCATTAACTTACTTTGTTTGTCTTCTTCTTGACACCTGCCATATGTTTATGTTGAATTTGTGCAGGGACATGTTCCTTGAACCAACTGAGAGCTGGGACATATTTTGTCCACTGCTGGCAGACTAATAGTGTCAGCTGCTCAGCCAAGGTTTCTTGCTTTTGAACAGTGGGAAGGAAGATCATGAAAGGAATGCTGTCAATGTTACCTATGGGTTGGTCGTCTGGAAGATGACTGGGAGAGATTCTGTTTTCATAGCACACATATTGAAACATATGATGGTCTTTGTTTTGATGCTTTTTCATCATCTGCCTTGGTTTCACCATAATGCCTACATTTTCTCCGGTAAATGAATAACTTGGGTGCATACCTTGCTGTGATGTTTACACCTCTCCATTTCCAGTTTGATCTCTTCTTCAGAACCATCTTCTAATGCAGATATGCCTGACAAGATCTCCTTCTCCTTGGCAACTCCTTCCTCTACTTCTCTTTTCCACTGCAACAATTTTATGTCGAAGTCTTTGCCAAAATCTTCAAGCATTTTGTTAGTTGAGTTGTAGCCCATGCACATGTAAATTGGTACCAACTGCTTGAAGCCCACCTTCTTTAAGCCACCTTTTTTTAGGATAACGCTCTTGAAACGTCTGGTGGCACACATCCCTTCATATTGAATACTGCAATCAGCTGGGAAGCTGCATTGCACATTGGGGGTATGAGGGTATCACCCTTCTTACAAACATTTCTGGAATGGTAAGGATTCTGCACAGAAGACTCTATGAAATGAAGAAAGACAGGAGCTCGCTCTTTCAGTCCAGCATAGGCATTGTTCCAACCAAACTGCAACAAATCCTTCTTTGAGGTCTTTCTCAGTATTGAAGGGTTTGAAGTGGCACGCAGGCCTCTTAACTGATCTGTAATGGATTGACCTAGAGCTTTACTGAGTTTCTTCATCTTTCATAGCATCGACCTTCAATGCAGAAGAGACCACTGACTTTGCATTTCCATTTACCATCTGTCTCACAACGTGTTGATAGCAAGAAGGAAGAGTGAGTGTCTTGGGCGGGGAGTTAAGATAACTGATGATGATCTAATCATTAAAAAAATTGAAAAAAAAAATAACGAAGAAATAGTCAGCACCCCCTTTTACAATTGTAAAATATAGTCCAAGACATTTTATGAAAATTTTTCTTTTTGGACTTTAATAGAGTCCCGCCTACTTTTCCTTAATTGCTGTTACAAGTTGTTTTTTTAAGGGGGGAGGGGGGTTGTTGTGGTTGTTGCTACATGAGCAAGCTAAACGGCCATCTCAGAAAATCAAAACATTTCTCCTCCATCTTTATTATAGAGTTGTCATTTTAGAGATTCAAATAACATCCGAATAATGGTTTAGGAGATTTTGGTTATATGATGTTTAGAAGTTGACAAACATTTTTACACGCCTTAAAAATTTGAAAATTTAAGGTGGCTTTGTACCCTATGAATAGATTTTTTTTTTTAAACTTTGCCAAAAGTTGCGTCTTATCATGCTTATTAAAATTTGATAACATAAAAAAAATTCGCCGTGCCTTTTCTGAATTATAAGCCACTAAAGCTGTAATTAAGGGAGTTTCTAGCAGGTTATACTGTTTTATAGTAGCCTATTGTGTCACAAAAATGATAACAACGTGTTCACCAATGACTGGGCAGTTTTTTGATTCCATGATTGTGGCATTAAGTGATAAAAAGTGGTAATAATTATCAATGAAAATCTAAGCCCTGGAAACTGTTTTGAGCCACCTTTTAAGTCTGAATCAAATGTGAATATATCATGCTTAAACACATCTCTATGTTACCTGTAAACTTATATATGTATGTATCTGGCCGCCTAATAGGTGGCCGCTATATAGGAAGGGGTTTCATTGACCTTTTCATCAAGAGGGCAACTGGTTTTCCGCACAGACGTGCAAAGATATTTGATCCGAAATTATTATAAGGAAAATTTCCCACTAAGTGGTCAAACTAGCTGGGCAAAATGGTCTTCACAGCCGGTCAATTTTACCGTCACCCGGCCCTGAAACGGGTTGAAACCCCTGGTATAGGGATTCGACTGTTCTTGCCTTTACAGCCGAGAGCCCGTCAAAAGCGTCGAGAGATGTGGCCGTCTCAGTTGCAGAAGCAAAGGTGACCCGCCGTTTTACCGGCTTCTGCGGGTTGCAAGAAGCGGTCACAGTAAATGACTTTCAGGACTTTCGTGAACACTTTTCTGAAGTTGTCGTTTCGTTGCAAATTCTCCCCGTTTTTATAGACAAGACAGCTTTCACAGGGTTAAAGCTTTCCTTAACTAACTCACATCTTCTTTATTAAAGTGGAATCCTTCTCGGCGCAGGGTCTACAGAGAGTATTAGTTATGCAGCTTTCTAGATCTAGACTGCAAAAAATAATTCTCTCGAGGTTTAAACAGGCTTGTGTCAGTTTTCTTCGTCTGTCAACATTGTTGACAAATTCTCCGCACTGGATACAAACAACTTCTTTCGAGTTCGGGAACACAACGACTGTCGAAAACGTTTTTGTCGGTGTCACCTCCCCCATTTTCTCCCTTCGAAAAGATCGCGCGCGGAACTCGTGAAATCTGAGAAATGCCAATCATGTTTTTCGCGCCGAAAATTGGGGGCTCTGAATGACTTCCGTGCAAATGAAACAGGTCGACCTCTCGCGACTTCGTCGCTCGCGCTCGTACATTCGTCGCTCGCGCTCGCGCATTCGTCGCGCAATCTGCCTTTCGCTTCGCGAGAGACTGAGCGAAGGTTTCTGCCTCTCGCTTCGCTCGAAGAATGACTAAGCGAAGGTCGACTTGCATCAAGTCTACTGGTAATCGAGCCTAATAACAATAGATCAACAACTCATTATAAATGCACACACTGACACTAAATCTACACATCTACACATATTTACTTCTATATTTTAAAGTCAGTTGTAATTGTTAAAATTTTGTCGACCTGTTTAGTTTTCCGGTGCCTTTGCTATCTACAGATCTGTACAGTGTACTGTAAAGTACAAAAGTTGTTTGCAGTAATCGCGTGCGCTCAAATCCAGAAATGCTGGTTAGCCCAACGTAACACCGTTAAAAAAAACAATTATTTACTATACCTTGGTATAACGAACATTTTGGTTGTGTTTATGGAAATTCGTTATATCGGAGTTTTCGATATAACTGATATAACAAACCAATATCCCTAATCCCTTGGCCCTTCGTTAAATCCAGGTTCCACTGCACCTCCCGCTCTCGTAGTCTAGAAGGGGGCGGATTAGGACGAGTGACTGTTCTTCACCAGCGTACTGGAATGGGTAGTCTGTCCACAGACGTTTATGTTTTTGCTACGATATTTTTTTCTTCTTGATCTTTCCCCAACCCCACCCCCTTGCGTTTTAGCGGGTGTATTCCACGCGAGGGGGTTAATATTTCGCTAAGCTTGCGATCTCGACGTACTCAAGACAAAATAGAGGATCTGTAGACAGATTAGAAAATGAAAAGTGCTTGTTACACAGCCAGCAGAAAACAAAAAAGAATGCCTCGCAGTTTTCTTTCTTTCAAATTTCCTCTGGGTTATAGAAAAAAAATGGCTGTTGTTTTATTTAGAGCCAGTTTCTGAAACGTTTGCTCAAGGTCTATGTCGGCATAATTTGTATAATTATGCTTTTAAAAAATGGCCTGGTTCGGTTCTCTGCTTTCATTCAGGGGGACGACAGAACAGTGGCACAGATTTTTGTCTCTCTGTCCTGTCAGTCCATGATTTTATTATTTCTTTAAATTTATTGTTTATTGATTGATTGATTGATCTATTTATTGATTTATTTTTTTAACACTTTGCTCAGTTGTTGATTTTCTCATCCCAAATTGTAGTTCCAGTCGTTTTGGAGCAGTTTTCTTCCAAAACTCCACGAAACTCACCTACGTGCGAGAGCCGTCTAGCGGGCTTCGACTTGTTTCTCGTCCAAACTCGTCGACACAGACAGATAAGGACGAGGAAATTTGAACGAGTTTGCCGTCAAAAACTTGCTCGCCAAGACGAGAAATCTGTCTCGGCCATGGGACTTTCTCAGCTTGCCCGAATTATTTTTCACGTCCACTGCCTTCGCAGGATTTTTTTTTCGGGGTCAAGTCCCCTGCACGAATTTTTTTTTTTGGTTGGGGGACACATCCAAATTAAACAGACACATCCAAGTTAAAAATGGTTGATATATAGTGCTATTGCCTAAAATGGCCCTGCATTGCAATCTTTATTTGATGTGAAATGTCATTATTGTTTAGTGGCTGTCCAGTAACAACAATGAAGCCGAAGGCGCCACTGCGTTAGGGGGTTCTGGGGGCATGTCCCCCCAAAGTTTTGCAAACTTAAAGCGTCTTTGGTGCGTTTTCCACGATTTTCAGCCGATAGATTTAATTTATCGATCGCATTTGAATGGCAATGCGTCGTTTACTTTACCAATTCAACCTAAAATATATTGAAACTACCCATACTAAACCCATGTTAACACCTCATGATTGTCTTTGATTCCAACGTTTGTCCAACCGTGGTCTTGCCTGCAATCTCAGGGGAAGACGTTACAGTTCGGCAGGTGTGTGCACATCTGTGTCCACAATCTTCATTTACACATTTCAGTTGTGAAATCATTCCCATATGTTGAGACTTTTAAATCAAAGTGCCTAAGAAGTAAAAAATAATTGCTGCTGGTTTGAAAGGCTTTTCAAAGTAAAGAAGAATGGCGTTTTTCTTTTTGGAATATCTTTTTTCGTTTTAGAGATATTCACGTTTTTGTGTTATGAGTGATGACGTCATAGGTGGTTCCACTAAAACAGTTCAACACTCAGTCAAGAATATCTCAAGAAATATTAGAGCAGTGTCCTTTAAACCTGGCACCAATACAATATATGTATAATACAAAAACGTAAATATCTCTAGGACGAAAAAAGATATTCCGAAAAGGAAAACGCTATTTTTCTTTACTTTGAAAAGCCTTTCAAATCAGCAGCAATTATCTTTCACTTCATAGGCACTTTAAACACGGGTCAAGCAGTATCGCTGTTTACAGCACATGATTCTATCACTTTTAAGCCATGGCTACCAGTATCCATAAATGTATCAGCCTGGAAAGAGAAAATGTCCGTTTTCCTAATTGCAGAGAAAATCAAGTGAATGGGGATTTCACCAGGACCCAGAAAACTGCGGGGTAAAGTGGCTGCCAATAATATGTGCCCTTCAGGCGGGTACAGTTTGTCAGCCCGACAGAAGAATCCACTCTGCTTTACACGATTTTTTTTTCAGTCACCTTCCCTTGCATGAATTTTTTTCTGTATTTTCCCCGCCGCCCCGCCCCCATCACTTTTCTAATGTTCCGTCCCCAAGGGACGGACCATTAGAAAAGTGAATGAGGCGGGGGGTGGGAAATTTTTTTCGCGTCCACTCCTTCCGCAGGATATTTTTCGGGGTCAAGTCCCTTACACGGTGGTGATATTCTACTGTCGCAATCTTAATCTTGACACTCACCACAATCTGATTGACTGGAACAGGCTTCAAACAATTTCTTTTTTTTATCTTTCACACAGTCGTTTTGCTTTACTGTCAAAACTATACACCGGAGGAAACATAACCAAGTATCAGACACATTTAAACGGCTATTTGCCCAACTAATTGCATTTTTTTTTTTGTTTGATGTTTAGGCATGCAGTGAATCAAGGTTCTAGCTAGAATTCTGTGAGTGGCCGTCCAGTGACAAATATGGGGCCAAAGGGCCTATTCCGCTTGGGGGTCTAGGGGTTTGCCCCCCAGAAAATTTTGCAATTGAAGCGTTTTTGGTGCGTTTTTCACGATTTTCAGTCGATAAATTTAATGTATCGATTGGACCTGAATGATAATGCGTCTTCAAAAACCTAAAACAGATTTAGATAGCAGCAGACATGTAAATATTTTAAGGAAAACGACCAATTTTTTAAGTTTGCAAGACATGTTTCGACAGAGCTTCTGTCATCTTCAGTTGAATGAATGATTACAAAGCAAGTTGAATAATAAGTAGGCAAAAATGCTAATTAAGACAAATAGTAACAACAAGAACGTGAAAAGGTGTAAGTTAAAAGGATAATTTTAGATTTACATGGTGTAATTGCTGATTGAGGGAAGGTAGTTCTTTTTGAATATGAATAGCCTCCTTTATCTTGAGTTGAAAGCTGGTAGTGGCGTGATCTAAAATATGAAAGCAGTCTATTGAACACAATGAGCGACAACGTTCAGAATTCTGAAGATGTTTGAAGATGTGAGAGGCCCTATCAACGGCTAAGTGCTCACGTACGCGTGTGGAAAAATGTCGGGAGGTTTCGCCGACATAACAGGCATTACAGCCCGCACATGTAAACTTATAAACCACACGTGAACGAAGCCCGCCGGGGATAGGGTCTTTCACACCAAAAAGGTTACCTATCTTGAAGGAAGAAAAAACTAATTTGATGTCTAAATCATTACAATAGCGCTTGATTAAGTGTCGAATCTTCTTCTGAGTGATGACAGAAAAATGGCCTATGTATGGCAGCTTAAAGTAAAACGTGGGCGAGGTGGTAAGGGGGTAGCCCCGGGGACAATGATTGCTATGGGTCCCAGTGATGTAACGGGGCTACCCCCTTACCACCTCGCCCACGTTTTACTTTAAGCTGCCATACATAGGCCATTTTTCTGTCATCACTCAGAAGAAGATTCGACACTTAATCAAGCGCTATTGTAATGATTTAGACATCAAATTAGTTTTTTCTTCCTTCAAGATAGGTAACCTTTTTGGTGTGAAAGACCCTATCCCCGACGGGTTTCGTTCACGTGTGGTTTATAAGTTTACATGTGCGGGCTGTAATGCCTGTTATGTCGGCGAAACCTCCCGACATTTTTCCACACGCGTACGTGAGCACTTAGCCGTTGATAGGGCCTCTCACATCTTCAAACATCTTCAGAATTCTGAACGTTGTCGCTCATTGTGTTCAATAGACTGCTTTCATATTTTAGATCACGCCACTACCAGCTTTCAACTCAAGATAAAGGAGGCTATTCATATTCAAAAAGAACTACCTTCCCTCAATCAGCAATTACACCATGTAAATCTAAAATTATCCTTTTAACTTACACCTTTTCACGTTCTTGTTGTTACTATTTGTCTTAATTAGCATTTTTGCCTACTTATTATTCAACTTGCTTTGTAATCATTCATTCAACTGAAGATGACAGAAGCTCTGTCGAAACATGTCTTGCAAACTTAAAAAATTGGTCGTTTTCCTTAAAAACTAAAACAGATTGAAACAACCCATAATAGACGCATCAGTTGTGTTAACACCTGCATGATTGTCTTTGTTTACGATGTTTGTTCAACGTTGATCTTAGCGACCATCTTGGGGGAAGTATAGGAGGTATACAATCGTACAATGATACACTAAGGCGGCTTATATTAAGGGCCCATTAACCGATTCATGCGCGCGCTCGCGCGCGTTGCTTAGGAGGTGAAATTTCACTTCCGGTCATTTACGTCAGCCTGAGCGCGGAAAGTGAAAACAACTCAAAAACTTGCAAATTCGCATCCATTTTAGATGTTTTTCTTTGTGTTTCGCGAAATGCAAAGTATAAAAAGTACAGGCAAAGACAAAATAAGAGAAAGACAGAAAAACAAGACCAATAGAAAAAGAAAAACTAACTCCGTGTGGCTTTGTTTGATCTTACTGAAGTGCGCTGGTAGTGTAAATTGCGCACGCGGTGATAGGGTAACTTCCAATATATATCGGGCGCACTTCCGGTTTCTTTAAATGCTAAAGGAAACGCGGTTTTGATTAAATCCAGACTTTTTAGACGAATTTCGATTAAAGTCAACGTTGGCAACATAGCTATGCGTTCCTTTTTCGAAATCACGCTTTTTTCAGAAAATTACGAATTTTTCAATATTTTGAAATGCTCTCAAAATCTGACCTTTTAGAAATGAAACAAAATCGATGCATAGCGTAATGAGGATTTAAATTAAAAAATTAAATCAATGAAAAAAAACCCAAGAAAGTAATTTACCTCGGAGCCTTTGCATTTTTTCTGTATTAGTCACATGGCCATGGGCGTGGCCTGATAACGTCATCACTAGTGTTACTGATCATGAAAAAGTTGAAACACATGAAATAACTCTGAACTAACTAAAAATGATGAGGTTATGTGAGACTAAATTTTCCTTAGCAACGGCTCGAAAAGATCGGTTAGTGGGCCCTTAAGGAATATTGTATTCTGTTCTAAGCTGTCCTCAAATTCATGGGATTGACTTGTTCAATGTAATGTAATTTGGAATTTGTATTAAAGATTAAAGATTAAAGATTAAAGTAACTAACCGTTCGCCATGCCAGTGTGCACATCTGTATATTTATACATGTCAGTCGTCAAATCACTCCTATATGTCGTTGCTATCAAAACAGAGTATGTGCTTGCTTAATTGCAAACAAATCACACAGGATGGCTGTTTATAGCACATAGTTTTTTTTTTTTTTTTTTTTTTCATTTTGAAGCCATGGCTATCCGTAAGGGTTTTTCTGCAAGGATCACGGTTTGGCTAGCACTGTCTATGATGAGGTTGCTGCGCACAAAATGTAATAGCCTTGAAGGGAAAAATTTCCGTTTTCCTTATTGTAGAGAAAACCAGGTGAATGGGGATTACACCAGGACAAAGAAATTAAAACTGCAGTAAAAGTGGCTGCCAAGGTACCCTTTTTCTTCACTTCTCCGTTGCTCGATTTTTTTTTCGGTCATCCTCCCTTGCATGAATTTTGTTTTTGTTTCCCCCCCCCCCCCCCCATCACTTTTCTAATGGTCCGTCCCTAATTCATTCCGTCACGCCAACAGGATTTATACCCCAGAGCCGACCCCGTCACTTCTTCACCAAGGTTAGACTGTTTTAAGAATTTGAAAAACAAACAGACGCCCTCATTACAAATTTGGCACGAAATTAAGCAGCAAAATGTTTTGCACTTTTTAATACCCTAAACTGTTTCCTTGGCTCGCAAACGAAGAAAAATTAAAATAGAGGAATGATCATTTTGAAAAACGTCATCAAAAACATTTTTTAAATTTTATTTCCAGAAACAAAATTAAAAACAAAACAACAATCCGAAAACATTGTTCTCTCGCCGGTTTACTACGGCATTACAGTTGGCTGGCAGTTTAGGATAGTTAACTTATTAAGGGGATTTAATACCGGAGGATTATTTGCAGTCAAAGGTGTATTTTACATTAACTGTCCAATTTCCCGCGCGCTGATTGACTCATTTTCATCATCAATAAGAGTACAGACGGATAAAATTTTAATTTATACAAGCTTTCAAGTTCAACTTTCAGCTGTCAAACTGTCCATTTTTTAACCAATGAGAATTTTTTTTAAGTAGCTAATCAAAAAGCGAGAAAAGCTATTGACAATGTTCGCGTCATTTTGAATGAAATTCACTTATCTCTGTTTACGGCAAGTTTACTGCGGAACCACCCGCCTGCGGCTCGTGGTTCCACAGCCACTTTGACAATGTTATGACGCAATTTATCATCAATAAGAGGACAGACGCACAAAAAAACTGACGCAAATTTGTTAACCAGAGAACACCAGAGAAAATTTCTGGTTCTTAGTAAACCAATCAAAATAGCGCGCGCGTTGACGAATTAAATTGACATCACGTTCTTTTAAATTGCTATATTTGCTCTACACTTACATACGGAGTAGTAGTTTCGACTCGGTTTTGAAATTGCGGTATTTGGCGATTTTTTGCGATATTGCGGCGTTCAGAACTCCCCAATGTCCTGTCTAACTAGAGCATACCACACGGTAACAACTTTCAAGAAATTTAATAAGTATAAAATATATAAACATTATACAGTATATTTAAGTATATAAGGCCATCCCCCCTCTTTTTTTTCGTTTATTGTCGAATGTGTTTCTGATTTTGGGTCGGTCGGTCGGAAAAGGAAAAAAAACAAAAATAAAATTGGAAAAGGAGTCTGGAGCTAGGAGGCCTGGTACCTCAGCATAATATACGTGGAGCCTGGAAACAACAAGGTGTGCTTACAAAGTCAACATCGCGGCAATGGAGGAAGGAAAAAGTCGACGTCGTTGTTAAAATCAAACGAGAACAGGGAAAAATTAAAAATCTGTAAGGTACAAAATTGCTTATGTTTCAGATTAAAGTGACAATTGTTTGAAATAATGTGTCATTGCCTTCATTGCCTTCTGTGTAACTTTTTTTTTTTTTTGAAAACGCGAAAATCTGGGTCGGTCGGACGACGCTAAACAGAGAAAAAAAAAGGGGATGGCCTAAACAAAGGAAACATGACCGTGACGGTGTTAGAATGTCCGATCTTGATTAGCGTAGATTTTTAGGATTTTGTTTCTCCGTTTTCTCCTTAGTTTTAGTTCCGATTGCGAAGATATATCAAACACGAAAGACCGTGTTTGACCACATTTCCAAAGACTCCAAACACCTCGAAGTTCGTCAAAAATACTCCACCGCCTGTCGCATTTTCAACTCTCTTCTCGGTGTTTGGAAATCATGTGGTCAAACACGGTCTTTCGTGTTTGACATCTTACATCAAAACTCTCTGGGCTAAGTTAGACCTAGAGTGTCTAAAGTTTCTGCCAGACAGGACTCCACAAACCACCTCTAGGCAAATAAACTTTTACCTTTTATCGCGTACATGTGTTTTTTTAGAAACTAGTCCTTGAATCTATATAATTCTGAATAGACTATTGTAGGTGTCATCTATTAGGAGAGAGCTTTCCTTCAGCAATTTTCTGTTGGTAAGTTAGTAAAATTTATCCATCTATTTAGTAGTTAATAGTAAAATGTAATCCATGTGTTGTGTGAATCAATGCACCGTAAAAGAGACTGGTAGATCTGATTGTTTATTGACAAAAAACTGGACTAAAAGCTATTCACAGATTGAAACTCATTCCTTGATCAATAATATTGCACAAAGTTTTGTAGTGGTCATTAATTTTCAACATTGATCAAAAGCAACAGACTGTCATGTTTCATGAAAATCGCCATTTTCTGGCTGGTATAGTGTGAAAACAGCAGTTTATGAGTTAATATCCCTGGTCCACATCCACACAAAACTTGAGTTTTTCACCTGCCTCGTACAAGGCAAGGTTCTCAGCAAACAATTCTGCTACCTTAAAAATAAATACGGTAAAATCAAGTTAATCTATGAAGTACACAAATATCACAACAAGGACATCCATGAATATATTCTGTGACTAGAAGGAGATAGGTCACCCCTCCTGGGTGGACTCATCACCAAATTCTAAAAGTTTCAATTTAACGAATATGACTGTTCACTTACACACAATTGAATCTAGCTTTCTCAAGCTGGTTATCTGGAGCCCCTATCATCTCTACATCAAATCTTTATCCCATGGATATACTTCTCAGTCATCTGCTATCTCCAACCCAAACACTCTCGCACTTTTTTGCTCCTCTTGAGAGATCAAGATGGCAGGGCTGGATTGTATGTAACCAGAATTAAGTGCACTTCTCCAGGAAAGTGAAGCAAAGCTGGAAATGAAAAATTTTAACCAACCTTCAATTTTTCTGTGGAGGTAGGTTACCTTGGGGTATAAACAAAAACAACCATATTTGGATCGGCAGATGTATCGTTGCCATGGTAACCGCACTAGATGACGTCGGCCTCAGGACCATGTTTTGAGCATAAGTTCCACTCTCAAAAAGTTAAATTAAACGGGTCTGGTTCTCGGTTGCATGTGCACCAATTCAAATGAAATTCATACAGATGGTAGAGCCACTCTCCCAGTTTATAAATTTCCCCGTTAAAGTATTTTGGGTTTTATAAACAAGAAGAAAATGCTCGTCTCACGATGTTCCCTGTCAGCCATTTTGACAAGCAGGAAAAACAAGCACAACCATATTCGTAATTTCACCGAAAGTACTCTTTCCACATAATCCAAATTAGCAGCAGAGATTACACAGATATTGACGTTTCTAAATATTATAAAATCAATTTGGGGAAAACTATACTCTGGCCATGGGTGCTGAAGACACCTGGGGCAAATTGCAAAAAATTGCAAAATTGGCAATTTTGAGGGCTCTAGTATTTGGCTCAAACAGGCTTTGGAGAGAGAAAATCAGTTTCAAAACTATCTTTTATTATCTTGTCTGTTACCTACATTTAGTTAATAAGGTTTTGGCCAACGAATTTGATGAAATATAAATTGATACAAAACCTACCTTGAAGGTTTGGGAATTTCTTCAGGATGCTTTCGTCGCGTGGTTCTCTCCAATGTCTCCCCTTCGCTCGCTCCAATTTCTTGACCAAATCTAGCGCTGACTCTAATCTAACGGTTACTCCCATCGAATATCCAGTTTGCTGTGTTTCAGACCAGAGATGATGATACAAGAAGCCCGCATACACTTGACAAAGAATAGTTGAAAGGTCAAAACATGGTCCTAATACTTACAATTGCTGTCGTCGAGCACCTAAATTCATCAATATTATCCAACCAGGAAGTAAAGTAAATGTGTCGAGATCAATGTACAAAGCAAATGCATGCCTTTGAACAATCCAAAGTAACGTCTTTGGCTAAAATCGAGTCAGATATTGCGTTAGTCGACAAGCTAAGAATGGTGAATAACTGAACGCGTAGGCCGTGTAATGTAAAGACACAGTCAAGATAGCTGACAAGGGAAATGTGTTTATTCCTCGTGCTTCGTCACGTGATATATCAACACATAATGACTAGCTAGGAAGGGAAAGTCTAACTCAATACATACAATTTATGTCACATCCTTCCCTTCAGAAACATAAACTTGAAGAATAAAATAAAAATAAAATAAAATAATATTTCGGCTTAAAATAAATGTCACTGTTCCTGGTTTAAAGCAAAATAACTCAACTGAAAACAGTCTTTGCAATCTCAGATTGGTCTATAGGTCAAGCCGGTCAGGTTTCATTACTCGTCTGCCGCTTCGGGTGACAACTGGACCTGCACTGTTCTCCTTTGCTGGTTCTGTGTGTTGCTCTTGGGACGGCATATCCTGTAACACAGTGGGAGCTGTAGGTCGGTCAGGTTCATCCCTTGGCGGCTCCTTGTCCTGGATTACAGTTTGGTCTGCTCCAGAAGACAGTTCTGCATTCAAACTACCATGTCCTGGAGCTGGGCAAACTCTTAGATGTTGCCGGTTGCGACGATACTTTCTGCCGTCTTCAGCTTGCACTACATAGGATCTTGGTGTATGGTGATGTTTGACCACAGTGGCTGGCTTCCATTCTTTGGAGTCCGTCCAGGGCTGCAATCGAACTTTGGTCCCAGGCTGAAGTTCCTTCATGTCCTTGCTTGCATGGCGGTCAGGGTATTTCTTCTGGGTTTCTTTGGTCTTCTCCAGATACCTGGTTGTTGCTTGCAGGCTGAAGCAGACATTCCATCACGGGCAACTTATTTCTCAGTCCACGACCCATGAGTAATTGTGCTGGAGACAGTTCAATGTCTGGTAATGGCGTTGTTCGATAATCCAGCAAGGCCAAGTGCTTGTCATCATTCTTTCGCCACAACTTCTTGACAGTTTGGATAGCTCTCTCCACTTCTCCATTAGCCTTGGGGTAATGTGGTGATGTGGTGGTATGCTTAAAGCCATAATCTTTGGCAAATTCCTGGAGCTCGCTACTGCTGAACTGGGGACCATTATCTGAAACCACTTCTGCTGGGATTCCATGGACCCCAAACTGCCTTTTCAACTCCTCTACCACAGCTCCACTTCTTAAAGATTCCGTCTTTGTAACTTCGAGGAATTAGCTGCGATAGCACACAGAGAGTAAATAATGTTCTCCGTGAAATTCAAGGAAGTGATGGTGGCACAGAGGGCTTCAGTGGTTCAGAGGGCTGTTTCTTGTCGTAGTCAGCACACACACTACAATTGGTGACCATTTGCTCAATTTCCACTGACATTCCAGGCCAAAATAGTACCTCTTTGGCTCTCTGTCTACATTTAGCTATTCCAAGATGACTCTTGTGGATCTGACGGAGCATTTCAGGCCTTAGCAACTTTGGGACAATAAGGCGTGTTCCTTTGAAAAGGAGTCCGTCTGCTGTAGTAACCTCATCCTGGAATGTCCAGTAGGGTCTTGCCTCGACGGGAACTTGGGGTTTTGTGTCTGGCCATCCAGTTTTCACCATGGTAAGAACTGCTTGTAGCTCCGGGTCTTTCTTGATTTCCTTCTGGAATTCTTTATATCGTTCATCTGAGACTGACAGGACCACATTTATTTCTTGGAATTCTTCAAAAGCACCACTGTCATCATTCTGCACAGACGCTCGACTCAAGGTGTCTGCCAAGTCTTGCTTACAACCAGGAATGTAGCGTATCTCCACATCATACCCACGCACATTGAGGTTTTTTTCTGAAGTCTCAGTGGTACTTGTGAGAGAGGTTTGGTGCTGATAGCTTGTAGTGGTTTGTGATCAGTCTCGACTACAACACTCCTGCCATAGATATACTGATGGAACTTGCGACAGGCAAAGACAGCTGCTAACATTTCAGACTCAATGGGTGCATACCTCGTCTCTGTATCAGTGAGTGCTCGAGAGGCGTAACACACGGGTTTGTTGTCTTGTAACAACACTGCTCCAAGCCCCTTTCCACTTGCATCGCACTGGATTGTCACTGGCTTCGTGACATCATAATATTGTAGCACTGGAGCTTGTGATACAAGTTGCTTGATCTTCTTGAAGCTCTCTTTCTGTGGATGGTCCCACTGGAATAATACATCTGACTTCTCTAACTCTCGTAAGGGAGCATCCATTGTGGATAATTGGGCAGATAACGACTCAGAAACTGTTTAAAGCCAAGAAGTCGTTTCAAATCTTCTTTGTTTTTCGGTTCAGGTATTTCATGGATTGCTTTGATCTTCTGGGGATCAATCTTCAGGTCCTCGGCAGTAAGGAGGTGTCCTACCTAAAGTACTTCTTTCTGACGAATCTTCCATTTCTCCTTGTTGAGCTCTAAGCCTTTTGCGGACGCTCTTTCCAGAAATTTGTGCAATCGCTCATCGTGTGTTGATTCATCTCCAGCGATGATTACATCGTCCATTATAACTTCCACACCACCCAGGTCTTCAACCATTTGATCCATGGTTCTTTGGAAGATCTCTGGGGCACACTTTACGCCAAAGGAAGTCTTGTGAACCCGTATCGGCCAATTGGGGTGTTAAAGGTACAGAGAAGTGAAGACTCTTCATCTAACTTCAGCTACCAAAAGCCACTCTTAGCATCTAGAATGCTGAAGGTATTGGCACCCTGTAGACGGCTGGCCACTTCATCAACTGTCTTCAAGGGGTAGTGGGACCTCTTCATGGCAGCATTTAGATCTCTAGGATCGATGCATAGTCTCACTGCACCATTCGGCTTCTGAACTACTACAAGCGAGTTGACCCATTCTGTTGGTTCTTCTTGCCGCACAATAACTCCCAGTTTTTCCATCCTTTTTAGTTCTTCAATGACTTTCTCTCTCTCTCTGGTACTGGTACCTTCCTTGGAGTATGAACAACAGGGATAGCACCATCAGTTAGTTCTATATGGTAGGTGCCAGGCAAACATCCTAGTCTTTTAAACAGTTCAGGATAGTCGTCCAACTCTACTCTGCTCTTCGGTGGGTTTTTGCTTGTCAGCTGATGAACTCTCTTGAGTAGGCCAAGTTTGACACAGGTGTTTCCACTAAGCTCTGACTCCACTTCAGGTTCTACCACAAAGAACTTGACATCTTCGACTTTATCTTTGTATCTTGTGCTCAAAACTACTTCTCCACGAGGCTTAAGCTTGTGCTTGGAAAAGGAAACCAACACAGTGTGTGTCTTTTTCAGGAGTGGCAAGCGATGACGCTGGTGGTTGCTGTAGGTCTTCAGCGACATAACATTAGCTTTCGCGCCACTATCCAACTGGAAACGAACTCGGGTATCCTCCGCCTCAACCACTTCGTAAAATTGCTCATCCTCTGCAGTACAGCTTGATTCAATTGAGTAAACAAATAGAGACATATCCTCTTCATCTTCTTCTTGGTCCGACTTCTCCTCGGTTTCTTGTTCTGAATCTTCTACTTCTTGTAGGTTGTGGACTTCCTTGGCCATACAGAAGTTAGCATAATGATTCATCTTCTTGCAGTATTCCTGCAGTAGTTTCGATTCGTAATCCTTCGAATCGGCATTCTTTTCTGTGGGTGGCTTCCTTTTGAACTTGTTTTTGTTTGAACGCGGACGATTCCAGGGCGGGCGTTTTTCCTGATTCAGTGTTTTCACGGTTGGGTCTTCGTCGCTGGCGAGTTTTTTCAGACTGCTGAGATTCGTTTCGTAGTTTCGACCGATCTCGATGGCCTTTTCGCATGTCAACTCGTCAGCCAGGTCGAGACACTTCTCGCGAACTTTAGGGTGTTTACAACGGAAAACAATCGCGTCTCGAACCATGCGCTCTTCCTCTTGGTAGCGACAATCCTTGACTAGGATCTTCAGATCTGTGACAAACGATTCGAAACTCTCGCTGTCTCCCTGACGTCTTTCGCTGAATTTCAACGCAGCCATGATGTGGTTTTTTCGAGGCGCGCAGTATTCTTCGAATTTTTTCACTACCACGGTCAATTTCGCAGCATCCTCTGGTTTTGCGAATGTAAATCCTTCGAATACGTCCAATCCTTTATCGCCTACCCACACCTTTAAGTAGCTGACTTTGACGCTATCGTCTTTATCGTGCAACGGACCTTTGAAGATGCACATGGCTTGTCTGCTGAAGCGACGCCATTCTTGGAGTAAGTCTTGTACGGTCCATGATATCTGCGGACTCTTGTATTTCGCCATTGTCGTTGTATTTCACGTCTATCCTGCAGTAAATACAATCGATGGGTATTCCATGTACAGTTGTCAGTCAGGCGTTAGCTCGATGACTTATTTGGGCATGGATATTGCTGCTCTTTCTGACACCATGTAATGTAAAGACACAGTCAAGATGGCTGACAAGGGAAATGTGTTTATTCCTCGTGCTTCGTCACGTGATATATCAACACATAATGACTAGCTAGGGAGGGGAGAGTCTAACTCAATACATGCAATTTATGTCACAGACCGGAAGTTCGAGAAGTACGACTGCTGACCGGATGTAAGACAATGTAATGGGATGTAACACCGGATGCAAGCTTAATGATATCCTCTTGTAATGGGTTTTTTTTTAACAATGGCAATGGTGAAGAAAGCCAAAACAACAGAAAAAAAAAACAAGACTTAAAAAAAAAACAAAAAAAAACGAAAACCGAAGAACCTAATAAAAGCATCAAAGAAAAATTAAACGTTGAGCAATCTCATACCCTGGGAAACTAGGAACAAGGTTGAAATGTTTAGGTGCAAAGTCTAACTCGGATTCATACGCACCAGGGCCCCACGTTGAATTTTATTTTTGTTGAATGGGTACTAGCCTGCGAACGCAGACGTATTTCCGGCTGTCACTTGATTCCGCCGAAAAATAACGTCTGCGAACCCGAGCCAGGAAACGATTTCTGTGACGTAATGACTTTTGTTTCTCCTTGGCCAATCAGATTCCATGATAGAATGAAACTTGAGTGCTCCTCGCAGCGAATACCTCACGCAGTAGTTCTGGGGTTATTTGAGCTAAACTGTGATTGGCTTAGAATTCCTACGTCACAGAAATCGTTTTCTGGCTCGGGTTCGCAGACGTTATTTTTCGGCGGAACCAAGTGACAGCCGGAAATACGTCTGCGTTCGCAGGCTAAATGGGTACAAGTGCAATCTGCATTTTTGGCACGCACAGCATGAATTTCCCTTTTTTTGCATACCTGTATAGAGAGACAGAATTCGAACGTCCAAGAGTTCTTAGAAAAACTAACTTCCTTGTTCTCATTCAAGCCTGCACATCATTTGTTGTTAACGAAAACCTGAACATATTTTAACACCTGTCAGTACTCCTGGATTTACTGTAGCTAAACCAAGAGATGAAAAATGGTATCCTCTCTTATACAAACTTGATCCAGTGCTGTAAAGCCAATGGAGGTAGTCAGGTTGCGTAAAACCATCAGTGAAGCGCTTTTCTTTTGTCCTCTTTATTCACTACTGTATTAAAACAGTCATAAAAGCGGATCAAAAGTCGTCCTTTTATCCCTCTATCTATGATATATTGAACCAAAAATATCTAAAGAAGAGACAATGCCATTGCGATAATGTCGCTTTATCTGAAGCTAAAAACACAAACAAACAAAAGCGCGTATATCGTATTTTAAAAGTACAGCCGGTCAGCAGTTTTGCTCCTCGCATTTCCGGTCTACATACGTTTGGTCGTAAACAACGATTTCTAGCGTTTTCTTCGCTTCTCAACCATGCACCACGGAATGTACGGCTCAATTTAGCCAAAGACTTAATTCAGAATCGTTGCAGACATGCATTTGCTTAGCTGTGATCTTGATGCATCTATTTAACTTCCTGGATGGATTGTATTGATGAATTATTATATGGCTGTGTCTCACAAAGACTGGGAACTACCGAATTCACGAATTTGATTGGCTGAAATCGATATTGACCGCGGTCTAGATTTTCCCATCTAGACCGGCATCTAGCTAGACCGGTTTCATTTTGCGTTGAAAAAGTAACAAACTAAAATACAAAAATGTACACCATTTCTTTTATTTTCTTCTCATGGAAGTGCCAAAAAGCTTGATGACAAAAAAAAAGTAAAGAGGACGAGCAAATTTCGGCAGGTTTAAGTTAAGCTCATCGCCGTTCGCAAGCAAACTGTCAGCAAACCAGTTACATTAAACGAATTAAAGCTTTCTTCTTTGCCATATAATAAACATCTTATTAACCGAGCTAAGTCGGTCTATGGGAGAATCTTGACCTCGACCGTGTGTACAGACCTCACTGCGTTCGGTCTGTACTCACGACCTTGGTCAAGATTCTTCCATACAGACCTGCAGCTCGGTTAATAAGAGCTAATTATTTCGATAGTCGACACACGACTGTGTTTGACCTGTTCGACTGTTCTATATTCGGGTTAATGCATCATCATCTCTGGTCTAAAAGTACATGTTCGGTGAGGCTAGCCAGTTAGATTTGACCTTTCCGCTAGAGTCTGTGCAAGATTCGGTCAAGAAAATGGAGCGAGAGAAGTGAGGAGAGACCCAATAACTATACGACAAAAGCATCCTGAAGAAATTCCCAAGAGTTGCAAGGTAGGCTTTGTTCAGTTTATATTTCATCAAATTCGTTGGCCAAAACCTAATCAATCAAATGTAGATAACAGATAAGATGATAGAAATTACTTCTGAAGCTGATATTCTCTATTTAAAGCCTGATTGAGCCAAATACTACAGCCCTCAAAATTTCCAGTTTTTCAATTTTTTGTAACTTGCCTCGGATGCCCTCAACACCCATGGCCAGAATATAATTTTCCCCAAATTGATTTTATGATATTTAGAAACTTCAATATCTATGTAAGCTCTGCTGCTAATTTGTTTTTTTGGGAAAGAGCACTTTCGGAGAAATTACGAATATGGTTGTGCTTGTTCTTCCTGCTTGTCAAAATGGCTGACAGGCAACATAGTTTGACGAGCATTGTCATCTTTATTATAAAACCCAAAATTTTTTAAGGAAAACGACCAATTTTTTAAGTTTAAAAGACATGTTTCGACAGAGCTTCTGTCATCTTCAGTTGAATGAATGATTACAATGCAAGTTGAATAATAAGTAGGCAAAAATGCTAATTAAGACAAATAGTAACAACAGAACGTGAAAAGGTGTAAATTAAAAGGATAATTTTAGATTTACATGGTGTAATTGCTGATTGAGGCAAGGTAGTTCTTTTTGAATATGGATAGCCTCCTTTATCTTGAGTTGAAAGCTGGTAGTGGCGTGATCTAAAATATGAAAACAGTCTATTGAACACAATGAGCGACAACGTTCAGAATTCTGAAGATGTTTGAAGATGTGAGAGACCCTATCAACGGCTAAGTGCTCACGTACGCGTGTGGAAAAATGTCGGGAGGTTTCGCCGACATAACAGGCATTACAGCCCGCACATGTAAACTTATAAACCACACGTGAACGAAGCCCGCCGGGGATAGGGTCTTTCACACCAAAAAGGTTACCTATCTTGAAGGAAGAAAAAACTAATTTGATATCTAAATCATTACAATAGCGCTTGATTAAGTGTCGAATCTTCTTCTGAGTGATGACAGAAAAATGGCCTATGTACGGCAGCTTAAAGTAAAACGTGGGCGAGGTGGTAAGGGGGTAGCCCCGGGGACAATGATTGCTATGGGTCCCAGTGATGTAACGGTTAACCACTTTTTCAATTAAATGGGCAGGGAAAAGGTTCTTTTTGAGAATTTCAGTAAGCTTGGTTATATCCTCGTGTAACCCCAACCAAGTGTTGTTGATCTTGTAGGCCCTGTCAACAAGAGTCCTAATGAAACCTACTTTGTATGAGTACGAGGTGAAGCTAAAATAATTAGTTAATAACCCAGTAAAGGTTTTCTCACGGTAAACCCTAGTTAGGAAGGAATTAGTGTCACTATTATCAATAAGAACATCTAGAAAGGGTAATTTGCGATTAAGTTCTTTTTCCATAGTAAACCTTATGTTGGGGTGCCTAGAGTTAATGTAGTCAAAAAATATAACAGCACCGTGCTCAGAGTGAAATGAACAAAAAGTGTCGTCAACATACCTACAATAAAATAAAATTTTAGAGCATTGAAAATTCTCCAACCATAGTTTTTCATGATGCCCCATAAAAAGATTGGCTAATACGGGAGCAAGGGGAGACCCCATGGCCACACCATCAATTTGGTCATAAAAAGAACCGTTAAATAAGAAATGGGTCTGGGCGGTGGCTACAGTGAAAAGGCTTCTAAGTTCAGGTTTACTTAACTTAAAACCCAAAATGCTTTAACGGCGAATTTTATAAACTGGGAGAGTGGCTCTACCATCTGTATGAATTTCATTTGAATTGGTTCACATGCACCCGAGAACCAGACTCGTTTATTTTTACTTCTTGAGAGTAAATTTTTTGGTCAAAACATAGACCTCAGACCAACGTGATCAAGTGCGGTTACCATGGCAACGACACACCTGCCGATCCAAATACGGCTGTTTTTGTTCATCCCCCCAGGTAACCTACCTCCACACAAAAAATGAAGGGGGGTTAAAAATTTTCATTTCCAACTTTGCTTCACTTTCCTGGAGAATTGCTCTTAAATATATTATGTCATTATATTGTGTCTGAAGTTAGGACTTACCTCTTCAGGAAAGGAGACTGCAGCTGTGTGAGGTGTGATAACTACTTGAGGCATCTTCCACAGAGCACTCTCCTTTGGAAGTGGCTCGACTTCAAACACATCCAGTATAGCTCCAGATATCCAGCCTTCATTTAATGCATGAATAAGACTTTTTTCATCTATGACATCCCCACGACCAATGTTAATGAAAACAGGACGCTTGTCTTTACCACTCTCAAGCACATTTCCGGATAAGAGATATTTAGTGGCAGTTGTACTTGGTAATATATTACAAACATAATCACAAGACTGAAGAACTTCAGGGAGCCTCGACAAAGTTGCGTAGTGGTCCACAAACTCTTGCCTGTCAGATTTGTCTCTGCGTCCCACACCCCAGACCGTCATATTCAGAGCTTTGCATGTCTTAGCCAAATTTTGTCCAATATCTCCAAGTCCAAGAATTCCAATTGTCAGTTTAGGCATCACACAATATTTAGCATTAAGTGCCCACTCTTTGTCCCTTAAATGAAGTAAGGTAAGCAAAAACAGTCCTGTGAGTGAGATATGAATTTCCTCCAAGATGAACGCAATACTCCAAGAGGATCAGATGTCACATAAGGACAATCATCCCTTTACCTACAATATTACTTCCTATTAATTCTGATAAAGTTTTTTGTTCCTTTACTTATCAAGACTATCCTAAATCGTTAAAATAGAAGTCAGGTATTCATGACCGACACCTGCTAACTTAGCCAATCAGAGAATAACAGCCTCAAATCCCTCAACAATGCAAAACCTGCATCCCCACAAATCTACTTGTAGATAAATAAACAAACAAATACTAAAATAAATGAAATTAATGAAAATTAACTAAATAAATCTCTCAGCTGTCAGTGTGGGATAACCATCATGTAAGTGGCATGCAACAAAAACTATTTAGTGGGTCATATTATTCACTTCACTTGAGTGTGCCCATATCAATTCAATTTTGTACACTAACTACCCAAAATAAGCATGCTGCACTTAAGGACGATGCCTACTAAATGCAAAGGTTTTTGCGCCAGGTTAGGACCTTGCGGAAAAAGTAGATTTTTGCAAGGGCTATCGGAATCCACAAAGAAAAAAGAGGGTAACCACATATTTTTTCGAGATAATTAGCCTTGAATCTTAACAAAAATGCTGACATCAGCATTTTTCTAAAACAGAAGGAGAGGGTATTTCTTCACAGCTTTCTATAGAATTCGCCTTTACATACAGAAAAGCAAACACATTTATAAAGATCTGAAAACTACATGGTAAATGGTAACATAAAAACCATTTTTGGTATGTTTTTAATTACAAAATTGTTGCAACAGTACTTTTAGCGTCTCTGACAGCCTTCCTCTGTTTCAGCTAAAATACAGTCTAAATATCTTTTGTTCACAACCAGAAACTAATCACCTGCTGAATAGGCTTGCCACTTCCATTTCATAACATAAAATATAGGAGTAACCACGCGTTTTTTAAAGTTATTGATCCTTTTTTAAACTTTTTACGGTGCCTGTTACATTTGTTCCTGTCACTTCCCCAGTAAGTAAAACATTTGCATATCTCACACTTGTTTTGCGCGCATACTATGCCATCTGTAGGTAGATGTTTACAGTTGGATTTCAGTATAATTTTCGACAGATAACAGCTAGTTTTTCAGTTGGAAGATGTTAACAATTAGTGGTTAGCGATATGCTGCTGTTCTGGTGTTCCTGGTTTAAGTACAGGTTCATTAAACTTGATTTGGTCACAGTAGGAAAATTTTGCTTTCAATTTAGTCATGTACTTGGTAGCACAGTTGATGGCATCATGTCAACCCAGCGTGTGCGTGGCGCTTAAACCATGCCTTGCGTGATGCGCAGAATGTGTGCACACTAACAAAAGCAGGCACCATCCTTAAAAGACAGGGAAATCATCCCTAATAAATAACACAAGGCAGTGTTAATAAAAGATTCAGTTACTTAAATAATACAAAAGCACACAAAAACCCTGCGGGGGGGGGGGGGGGGGGTCCTATTTGAAAAGGTTGGGGATGCTCGTCATCTTGCTTAGGGGTTCCGGTCCCACTTAGGTTGTTGATGATCAAATGCCACAATTTTATGCTGTCAAAGTATTTTGTAGGGTGCACTGTAAGAAATAATAATCAAAGAAATGCTCTTATTTCCATTTTTTGGCTCGATTTCTATTGGTCTCTCAAGTCCGGTCTACTAGTGCAGGCTCCTTTCTTCAGTGAACAGCGGCTGCTAATTGAGCCTACTCCATTTTAAGTGGCATTTTTTAGGGGTCAAATAAACCTCAAGTCACACCCAGATTGGTCTCCGTTAGGGGGTTTAATCCAAATTTTCCGATGAACATCCCTGACCTTTTCATGTGGAAGTCCCTCTCCCCTGGGACAAAAACCTGCAATGTACAATACACACAGACACATACAAACTGGGAAATGCTGTATAATTGCTTTTCCTTCACTGACTGATCTATAATATTTAAAATTACAAATAATCTTTGAATTAATCGGAATTAATGGCATATAAAACTCTGTATATATACCATTTGCATTCCTGTTGATCACGCCACAGCTTTCGGAACTCCCTCTCCCATGACACAATGTGACCAATGACATACTGTACCATGGCAGGACCAAAGACTCCACCAAACCTCGTTAGTGTCAAAGAACCCTTTTGTTGAGGTGTGACATATTTAATAGCTTCTTCCACTCCTGCCCAGGTCAACTGCATCCATTCAAGCTCAAGTAGACTTGGCAGGTATCTTGGTGCAGTGTTAGGATCTGATAATATCACTTTGGCCTCTTGTAGCTTCTCAACCTCTAGGTGCATTCATAATTAAAAACATTTTAACCATCTACTTTTACAACTACGAAACAAGATCATTATAACATTAAAAGTAGACATGGCTCTCAAAAGAGATGTGCAATGGATGGCAAATTTTTTGATACCCACAATATAAAGCCCTAATTTTTTCCATCTTTTGAGCTCCTAGTAGTCACAGGGTAGTGATGACCTAATCAGGGTGCATGGCTTTTAAACTCAATCACATATTTGATGGTACAGTCCACATATAGGATCTTTTTATTTGGTTTTCAATTCCAAGCAGTCAGTGTAAAATGCAGACTGCAGACTGCAGACTGGAGGCAAATTGCAGACTGAGGGTAAAATGCAGACTGCAGGCCACGGGTAAAATATATACCACAGACTACAGACTTTTTAAGTAAATATTGTTATTAGCGGAGCTCCGGCAGCCCAAAGGGCCACCAAGCGGAGCCCCATACTCATAGGAAAGAAATGGAAACCCATGAGCTGATTTTCTCATGGTTATCATGGCTAGCAGTATTGCTTGTGGGCGCATATGCATGACGGTGGCAACAGCGACGGCAATGAAGTCGTGCAACATGGCAGCCATACTCCAAATAATAGGTTGACAGAAACATGCAACCTTGGTTTACCATTTACTTCTTTAATATTGGTTATCCATGTTATGAATTCAATCGACACCTGTCAAAACAAGGTATCCGCTGACCAATATCACATGACCATATCGTGGACTCAAGTTTACAGCTCATAGAGGTCACATGTATTTTTTGAAGTTGACCGCTGACCAAGTGCTAATTTTCGATTGGATGGTGGGCCCATGTCAGGTTAACTTGTTGAAAACAGGGCAGGATTGTTCGGAAGCTGGTTAACGCTAACCCAGGATTAAAACTTAACCGAATTATAACTTTTTCCTCTATACAAATGTTTTTTGCTGCTTTGTTTTGTGTATATGGTGATTATTAAAACTCAAAACAGAAGGCCAAACAATAGACAGAAAACCTCACCACAAAGTTACAAAACTCAAATCAAATTCTACCTTTTCCTGGGTTAGCTTAATCAGGCTCTGAACAACCCGGCCCAGGAGCTATGCTTTTAGGCTGGCCTAAATCTATATATTATTTTCCATTACCAAGAGCTGATCGTAAAGAGGATCACTTAGGCTAACCACAGTGAATAATCACTCCGGTTAGTCTGAATATCACTCCGGTTAGTCTGAATATCACTCCAGTTGGTCTGAATATCACTCCAGTTGGTCTGGATATCACTCCGGTTAGCCTAAATATCACTTGGGTTAGACTAAATAACACTCCAGTTAGCCTAGTTACAGTTAGTTCTCAATGATAGAACAATTTAGTTAAAAGTCTACAGTCTGTGGTATGCATTTTACCCGTGGCCTGCAGTCTGCAGTCTGCAGTCCACAGTTGTCATTTTACACTGACCAGTTTTTCCAAGGAAATAGCACATGGGGCCGTATAGGTCCTGTGGGTAGGGGGTGCATTTTGCTACATGTTCCTTTTAATCCCTCAAGTTATGATTTGCTGTCTGTGGTCTAAAACTGACAATACATGGCCTTTAATCTGTGATCTGCAGTCTACAAAATGTACAATGTACAGGAGAACTTGTACTGGTTTGTCTCATACTGTACTTGTGTCGTTTTGTCACTCCGCCAACCTCACCCTGGGCTCTGGGGGTTACTCCGTTATATGGCCTATATAGGTATATGCGGCCCCAAAGGGTTAATGGTTTTTCAGCCGTTTTGTTCATAAATAGGGTACTGGTCGAAGCCATTTTGATCACAAACAGTGTTTGATTTTTGCACTCTAGCCTTGAATTGGGCATTCTTTTTAGAAGATGCTACTTTTTTATCATTGTCGATAAGACCGATCAAAAAAAGCCCTTCACAATACCTTTAACATCGGTCTGAGCTAGGAAACTGAGTATAAGGCAGGTCTGAGACAGGGTATTGATTAGGGGTCAGGCCATAAATAAAGTTTTGAAAATCGGAGATTTTGGTCATAAATAGGGCAAGGTTTTTGGGAAGCGGGCCGCACATCCCCACCCAAATTTTGTCGGAGTAGCCCCCCGGGACCCCGGGTCACCCACTACTGCAGCATTAACTACACGTTCTTTCATCTGCAGCTCTTGCGATTCGTGTAATTATCATACAAGCATATCTCATGACCATTTAAATGGCAAAACCAGGTGAGGTTTCTCCCAATTTGCAGCCTACTTATAGAAACTTCCTATAGCACCGAAAATGGGACGTCCCAATAGGACTTTTGGCCACACTTTGAAATTAGGTTTACGAGGGTTAAAAAGATTGTTTTCTCTCACTTACCTCCGCTGCAGCCAACAGGAACATTGATAAATTTCACATGTGGGCAGCGTTTAGTAAGATCGTTGGCTAGGTCAGGAATAATAGAAGAGATATGGACAGTCTTCACCACCCTCCGAACACGCGCAGCCGCCATATTGAATTAGGAGGAGGAATGGGAGTGAACCAAAAAGTGACTCTATCCCAGACCCTAAAGTTATTGTTGAGACTCTGTGCTTTTACGAACTAATCTCTTGCATCTGCCCACGTTTGGTTCACAATCGTTGGGATTTTTTTTTTTTTTTTTTTAATCAAGTAGAAAATCCAAGATCGGAAAGTCCTATATAACCAATGTTTGCCCTTATTTGGATTCCTTGATTGTTGTATGAACTGAAAAAGAATGGTAGTGTCCATCTCTCAGCGGTAGAGGTATTGAAAAAATGTTGGAAATGTTGTCAGCCACCTTCAGATATAAAGATTAGTTTGATCGAGGTTTTGAAGATTTTTTTCATTTCCTCAGTTTTTCCATTGCCGAGGCGAGACTGGTGTCGATCTACAAATCAAACGAGGCAGGAGCAGTAAAGTCAGTAAATTGAACTAATTGATGGCAGCTTCTTATGCGTCTGTTCCATATAAACAGGATTATGCGAACTCAGTTCATCGATCTGGCCCTTCTACAATTATAACCGTGTTAAAACTACGTTTATCTTGGGTGTGGTACTCCTAAATTTGGGAACTGGAAGGAAGAATATGATAAAGTCCTCTTGGCAACTATGGACCAAATCATAGGGCGTGGTGCACTTGCAAGGCTCGTCTACCCCAGTCGCAAAAGCGTGACGAAGATGCGCGAGCCTACCCTTTGAAATAACAATGAAGCAAGGCTGATTACCACGTAGGAAACTTAACGCGACAACGATATGATAGAGTCCAAACTGAAAGCAAAGAATTCCAACCGTGGACAGCTGTGTCGATCTGATTGGATCTCGTCTGTACGGTGTAACAGCAAAAAAAAAAATAGAACAACCAGCACGAAGGCCGATTCTTTACTAATTGAACTTGGTAATGGCTTCAGATGAAAACTCGAATCCAAATGTTCCTTTCGTATTGGTCAACGTCACATACACAACGAATGACTGTGAACAATAGGCAAAATCCGCAATACCATGTTGTCGCGATAAGAAAATTGCGGACAGACAAAAACTGTCCTTTAGCATCCAAGCCGAAAGCTATCACCATATGGTTACATTTTCCGAAGCCTGCGAGTTGAAACTACGCTTCCTGGAAAGTTTTACTTTGGATGTACGCTTTTGCGAAATTTTTTGAGTGAGTTGGTCCAATCAAATGTAATTTTGGCCCCGTCAGGTTGTCAAGTGTATCCAGTGAAAGTCTTTTTCTCCTTTTCAATATTTAGGTAAGAGTAAACGAAAAGTCAACGTTAAATCAAAAGACCCTCAACCTCCGGACTATCTCGTGTGACATTAACGGTGAAGTGTCGATTGAGCATGTCACGGAGAGCAGAGGGGTCATATTTGACCATATTACCGCTAAATTAACCGCAAACTGGCGATGTAAATCAGTCTTGTTGATATATATGAAATACAGGAGATGACAAATTCCTTGACAGTACTCACGTGATCAAATAAGCATCATGTGACCTTCTTGCACGTCTGTTGAAATCCTATCCACAAAACAGCCCCATAAAGCAATGACCGTGAGCGTGCCAATGAAGGTGACGAACAGTAGGAGAGAGACGGGCGACAGCCGCTTTCGGCCCGTGTAATGATAAAGTTTGAACGGAGGATTTCGTGACGCTTCAAATGGGATATGAGAGCAGAGACCGATACAACGTAGGATGATTTTTTTAAGGTGCACAATATTTTGGCTGGCCAAACCGCGTTCTTCGCGTACAATGGGATAACCCTAACACCAAATCTTATCTTACTACAGCCGTAGAAGATTTCCTCTCCTCTGTCAACTACACTGTTAACGACACACTGCTGGTCACATGCTGTGTGTTTAACTGCGATGATCAGTCTTCATATCTTTCTCCACAGTTTAAATATATGACTTTCATATATTCACTTGTATTCTTCACAATCTACAGGTATATTACGAACTCACAATGTGACCAGCTCCCAGTTGGCTTGATAGCTCAGTTGGTAGAGCACTGCACCGGTATCGCAGAGGTCATGGGTTCGAATCCCGTTCAGGCCTGAATTTTTTTCAGGCTTTAATTTCACAACTACTTAAATTGTGTGTATAACTGCGATGATCAGTCTTCGTATATAGACCCAGTCTCTAAGGTCGGGGAAGCTTTTCTAATTTTAAAAAGGGAGCGCCGTTCATCCTTACGATTTTAACTTTTGCGAAGTAATATATGTTCTTCCTGCGATGATAATAATCGGCGAAACACTCGCCTTCGGGCTGGAGAATTTCTTCTCAACTCAAAGGATGTAGAAGGCCACGATTGGTGGTAGTTTTATTGAGGTGTCTTTGGCCGACAAACATAAAAAAGTAACAAAGTGATCATGTTAATGTACTAGTATACCTGGGCATACTTCTATGGTTGTTTTTCAAGTCAAGGCACCGTTCGACTCATCAAGCTTAACCAGAACTGAACCAGAACTTATTAAACTGGAATCGATTTACTCAACAGAGTATTCACTTCCATGTATTCACCCACCAACACATGTAATATATTACAAAGCTTGAAGTTAATGACTCGAATATAACTTCCTGTTTTTCTTAAACAAGATGCGCCGAGACATACACAAGTGTCGAATATAAAATTTGAGATACTGACCCTGCACGGTATCGTATCACGTCAGCGGTTAGTCGAGCAGCAATACATCAGGTGACTTGCATTTGCTGATATACGTTCATCACGGGGGTAACTCGTAAATTCATTTGTAAATTTTTACGATCACTAAATTTGCAATGTTTAAATGTTTCCTTTCCTTAACATTCATGCACCGTGAAAACCTAAAATACTCACTGTGAGAAGAACAACACCCTCTATTGCATAGGAAATTGTTGGGCGCAATATAACCCTGCAAGTACTAACTTGTCTGGAAAGAACGAATTATCTATGTTGACTTGCTATTGTTTAAGACAGGCACACGTCTCCGATTTTGGGTTGTCCGTTCAATCCTAACCTCTACAGGGCCGCTTCGATTCAGACCTTTTTTAGGACAGAGTACTCACATAAAATGAAATTATGTCCCATGGTCGGGCAATCAGGCCAAAAACAATACCCGTTATACCCTGTCGGGTGGCATGTCTCCCTGTAGACAACATGGCTTTATTAAGAAATACAAAAATATATGGGCTCATTATAGTTTAAACCCTTTTGGAGCTTTTTTTGCAGCTACATTGTAACAAATAAACAAATTACACTATACAGACCAAACAAACAAACAAACTAACAGATATATGAATCTATCACCTCTGCTGTTTCGACATAGCTTATTTTTCCAAGTTTTGCACGTTCACCGGCCAGTACCGAAAATTAATTTACAGGAAGTAACTCACTACAGCATGATATTTAATTTACGATTTAAATATTCTATGAGGTCATTTTTGTGGTTGATACGAACGCAGGCTAAATTAAAATGTTGTCGATTTGCTCAAAGGATAGTGCTCAATATGACTTTAGTAAGTCAATTTACCAGATAAGCTTCACCTGAAATGTTTCCACGGGGTAATTTTCCATCTTTTTTGTCCACATGGTTAGTAAATACCTACTGAATGAGTCCAACATGTACGCAGTTAAAAAATAATAATAATAAATTATCTCTTTTGAGGGAGCCGCAGTCTGTCATTTCTGCCAATGACGTTACCGAAACTGATTCACGGTAAAGGACTGGGAAAAGTTATAACGAGATCAGTAAAGCGAGATAAGGCCACTTACACACAGAACACGCACAGAGTGTCGGTGATTCTTTGTGAATCCAGAAAATACTAATACTAACCGAGCAGTTGAGGCAGAGTGTTAGACGGTTTCACTGAAGGCGATGACTGTAGTCACAATTGTCATCTTTCTTGTGGGAGGTAAAAACTAGCTAATCCTGTGTTGTAACATATCCATGCAGAATTGAATCCAGAGTTTGGGGAAGGGGGAGTATTGAGTTTCTCAGCAAATGTTTTTTTCTTAAAACTGAAAGGGCGTGGAAAGTCATAATCGATTGTAGTTTTGTTCGTGGAGATTCTGGCCGGACCAACAGCAATAAACTGATTGAGTTAACGTATTAGTTTACAAAAGGCATATTTCATGGAATTCAGTGTTTCACTGCTCTCGTTTTCTGTAAAGGCACGGTACGGCTGATCAAGTGTGGATTTAACGAAAGCGTTAAAAGAACTGACAAACAACTGATCGCGATTTACTCGGCAAATGATGTAGCTTCCATCATTAACCCACTAGCACAATTGATAAGTTACAAGGCTTGAGATGTCTCGAATATAGCTCTCTATTTTTCTCAAACAAAAATGCGACGAGCGACAAGCAGGTACCAAATATAAAATTTGGGATATTGCCTCTACACGACATCTTATTACGTCAACTGTCGGCCGAGCAGCAATATAATCAGGGTTGATATTTCAAATATCAAATATCCAAATATCCAAATATCAATACATAAAAATGGGCAGGTAACTAAATTTGCAATGTTGAAGCGGTTGTTTTTGTTGCTCATCCACAGGGAACCTTAATGAACCACAGTGAAAAAAAATCGAATATTGGGGATATGGCGCTGTTTTTGTATAATTACACGAATAAGGAAGCGCTAAATGGTGGAAGATAATTCTATATTATATAACAAATGAATTATTTTTTGCAGCCGAATAGGTTCTTTTATTGTTCATCTCTCCTTATACGGGTAGCCTACTGGAAGAAAGGAAGAGTCTTCTTCTTCCTTCCCCTTTTTCCTCGCGTCTTTTGCCTCCCTACCCCCTTCCCCTTCTCCCTTTTAAGCCTGCAACGCAGGCTATATACGGGAACCAGGCCTCCCGCTTATTGGTCAGCCGCTTCGACACCAGTGTCCCTCATCTCCCTCTCCCTCCCTCAGTTAAGGGCTCATTAAGCGATTTACACGCACGCTCGCGCGCGTTGCCAAGGAGGTGAAATTTCACTTCCGGTTACTTACGTCAGCCTGAACGCAGAAAATAAAAATAACTCAATAACTTCCAAATTCGCTCACATTTTAGATGTTTTTCTTTGTGTTTCACAAAATGCAGAGTAAAAAAAGTACACGCAAAGACAAAATAAGAGAAAGACAGAAAAACAAGAGCAATATGAAGAGAAAAACTAACTCCGTGTGGCTTTGTTTGATCTTACCGAAGTGTGCTGGAAGTGTAAATTGCGCACGCGCTGATAGGGTAACTTCCAATATATATCGGGCGCACTTCCGGTTTCTTTAAATGCTAAAGGAAACGCGGTTTTCCCTTAAATCCAGCCTTTTTTGACGGATTTCGATTAAAGACAACGTTGGAAACAGCTATGCATTCCTTTTTCAAAATCATGCTTTTTTCAGAAAATAACGAACCTTTTAATATTTTGAAATTCTCTCAAAATCTGACCCTTTAGAAATGAAACAAAATCTATGCATAGCGTAATGGGGATTTAAATTAAAATATTAAATCAATGAAAAAAATTCCGATAAAGTAATTTGCCTGGGAGCCTTTGCGTTTTTTCAGTATTAGTCACATGACCATGGGCGTGGCCTGATGACGTCATCACTAGTGTTGCTGACCATGAAAAAGTTAAAACACATGAAAATGACGAGGTTATATGAGAATAAATTTTCCCTACAACGGTTCGAAAAGATCGCTTAATGGGCCCTTAAACAAACGAAACCATAACCGTAACGGTGCATGGATATCTGATCTTAATTAGCATAGATTTTGATGAATTTATTTTTCCGTTTTCTCTTTAGTTTTAATTTCGATTGGGAAGATATATCAAACACTCAAGACAGTGTTTGACCACATTTCCAATACCTCGAAGTTCGTCAAAAATACTCCGCTACGCATCGTATTTTTAACTCTCCTCTCGGTGTTTTGAGATGTGATCAAACACGGTATTTCGTGTTTGATATACTACATATGTTGCAAGCTGATGACATGACTCAATTGTGTTCTCTCTTTCAGCAGTCCTGTTTCAGCTGAAGACAACAGCCGCAAATTTTGATGGTAAATCAGCTAATGTGCAAACGTAAACAACGTTTAAAAACAATATATATGCTATTTTAAAAATTTTGCAATAAGTAAGAAAATTATTTTCTTTTAATTCAGTTTTACTCTCAATTCACGCTGTAGCAAAGTCAATTTGACGTTGTATGTGCTACTCTGTTGTACGAATAATTTTACCAATTCTTGTCGGAGCAATGTGTCAATTCAAACTTTTGACATTTTAATATACATAATAGTTCGGTTGGTTGGCGATCCAACTCCGCCCTTCTCGTATGGCCGTGTTGAAGTACTGATCAATGGAACCTGGGGCACATTCTGTAGTAGCGCTTTGCGATGGAATCTACAGAACGCACACGTAATTTGTCGTCAGCTGGGATTTGATGGAGCTGTCACAGCGTCCTCCAGTGGTGGGTTTGGTGAAGGAACAGGAAGTAAATGGGCAAACAATTTACAGTGTTTAGGTAACGAAACTTCAATATCTGAATGCAAGCACAACAAATGGATGTCAGTCAGGTCTTGTGGCTTTGCACAGGCACACAGTGCAAACAGCGCCATGTGTAAACAGCCAGGTAAATGCAAAACCTCTCCTTTGAGAATTAGATCACCTGATTTACTTTGATGACTATAAAATGAGGACTCTTCATATAATACATAGGTTTAGCGTTTTTACAGTGTAAAAACACTAATCCTTTCATTATTCTATTCTCTCATTCCACAGTCACTAAAAATTTTTAAAAAATGCCAAGTGGTCACGGTTTGAATGTGTTTACTGTATATTGGACCAGATACTTATTCCGCAGTTCACATTTGTGAATTTCAAATATTCTGTTCCATGAAGTTCTTTCACGGATATCATACGAATCCACAAAAAGACCAGCTCTCAGTTGGCTTGACAGCTCAGTTGGTAGAGCACTGCACCGGTATCGCAGAGTAATGGATCTCGTTAAAGTTTGACTTTATCACAACTACTTAACTTGTGAATTTAACTGCGACGACGTTTCTTTTCATCAGAAGACAACTTTACTTTATCATTAGCAACAAAAGCACGTTATGGGTTCAACCACAGGGAGCATACAATATAGTTGAGAAGTATAAGAGAGCAATAGAGCAGTGAAAATAATAAATGGGTTGCCTGTAATTCTTCGTTTCTTGATATCTTATCTCATGCCAACTTACAGAAAACATCGTTATCCACACGTCCTACGTAGCAAAAGGGATAATCAAGGAAATTTTTGCAAAAATTCAATCGGATCTGGTCAAAAGCGGCTTTTGCTTCGCACGACAAGCGAATATCGGTCTTCTCTGTAAGTTGGCGTGAAAGTATGAAAACATTTAATTCCGCCCCTTTTCACTTCTCAATTTGCTCTTTATCTCCTTGTCGACTATATTGCACCCCTTCCGTGGTAATTTACTTAAGTAGTATAAGTTTTAAGAGGTATATTTCAGAGAAGGCTACCTTGCAAGAAATATCACAGTTAAACAGTTTTCTTTCAGAAACAGCTAGGACGTTATTTTCTTTTTCTGATTATTAATGAAGATATGCTTTAAATTATCCTTTGAGTAACCCAGTTTATCCCTGCAGTGCGCCTGATAGGAGGAACATCTCCTAATGGAGGCCTGGTGCAAGTGTATTACAACAGGACCTGGCAATGGGTCTGCGGTGTACACTGGGACAAACAAGATGCTGATGTGGTTTGTCGTTGGCTGGGATACTCGAACTCCTCTGAAATTTACACCAACACGACTCAAGTAGGAGACAATGATACAACATGGATAAACAACGTCCAGTGTACCGGAAATGAAGACTCGCTATTTTCCTGTGTTCACGGTGAATGGAGAAACAGCAGCTGTGCAAATAACAGAACGGCTGCCGTGGTGTGCAGTGGACCTGAAGGTGTGTAGCTAAAAGCTACGTTACGATAAGTCCAAATAAACTTATGCCACAGTTGAATGCATAATAAATTTAATGACTTTAGATCTGCACGTCAACAACAACAACTTTAGACTGTTTACAGCCCTCTATTTTCTCATATTTTTATTCGATCGTTGAACGCGCTGATAGAATCGCGAAAGAACTGGACGTCGGCGCAAAACGGAAGACTTGACAGGGTATGGGGTGGGGACAGTTTCGCGTGCATTGATAAAAAGAGAGGCTTTGAACAGTCTACAACAACTTTATGTGTTCCCAGCATTTACATTTTTAGTTTGACTGATATTTAAAACAAACCGAAAAAATGAACGTCATGAAATTCTAGGTGTTACAGTGAGACCCGGAAGATGGACTCTTCGGAAAATTGGGTGAAGATTTGCAGTACACTTCTTAAAATCCTGACCTCATTTAGACCAAAATATGTGATTTTCCCTATCCTTACCTAACCTTTAAACTCGTTACCAAGAGAAGATTAAAGTACTTATCTTGATCTTCTCTTGTTGCTACCTATCTCAGACCAGAGACCCGTTTCTTGAAGGTCTCAAAAAGTTTTCGCACCCGAAAAGCCGTATAGCAAAATCTCAAACCTTATGACTTCAGAGCTGTTTTATGCACGTATTCTTAATATAAACAGAGGTTCTCTTCATACAAGAAGTTTCAGGCATATACACTGCTCTGTCTTTAAATGACGATTAAAGGTTACCGTATACCGTATATAGGGGTGTCTCGCGTGCAAGCGATGTAGCGCGTTTAGTTTAAACTGTAGATACCTATACCCCATATCAAATTAAAGCTTATAGAGCTGGCTATCAAACTATACCAAGAATTTTGAAATAAAATGAATTGTCGAATTTTCACGACCACTAAATGCGAGCACCCGAAACACCCTTTCGAAAGCTACAAGTCAAAGCGAATTTTGCTTTTCGCCAATTTAATTTTTTTTCCCTCGGTTTCAGGACCCAAAGCGCTTAAAAAACGTGTCTGCATTTTTGCATATTCAATTGCGCTAAAACGTTACAGAACATTTCGTAATAGGATTAAAAAAATGTGGAGTCATCGTACAAAAATCGCTCTCGAAGAAAAATTACTTCGAAATTAACAATTCGCAGACACGTTTTGTAGCTTATATGTTAAACTAGCTACTGTCCAAATTTGAGGGCAGTTGAACAAATTCCCTTTGAGTTATAACTCTTTAAAGTGTCTGCTTCAAGCGAAAAAATTTATTCGAGAAAACAGCACTAAGAAAAATCTTCTGCTTCGTAAACAACCTCCGCCCACAAACGCCTTCAACTGGGTTCTCAGATAACTGAATCAATCAGTGCAGGGAAAGTTTACTACCGTCAACCTCCTGGTGAAATTTACGCGCGAATCTCCGAAAAACCTTTGTGTTTCGATTTGCGCTCAAGGCGCCGAAGGCGGAGAGATAACTTTTCTGTGGCTCGGTTTTTCTTAAAGCTGATCTGGCAAAATGGGGAAGACTAAAAAGGATACGAACGCTGGAGTGGCTGAGGGAAGAAAACAAACAAAAGAAAGCGCGGCGGAGCAACTGTATGTGGTCAACTGTGCATGGATAATATTTCAAATGGTCTCAATGAGTCCGACGATTCTTCGATATCGGACTGATCAGAAGAGTCTCTGTCGACATCCTTGTTATTGCTGTCAAGTTCCGAAATTTTTACAGGACCTTTCTTTTCTCTTACCACGAAGTTTTTGCCCGCCTTATACGATAGCTATAGCTTCATCCGCGTGGCGAACTTTCGGTTCTTCACTCATTGATGTATTTTCATTCGTTCTTCGCTGTTTTTTCTTTTTCGAACTGGTCCATGTTTTTAACGTGGTCTATGTTTACTTATAACTTAATAGAGTTACACCTAATACCAAAAATGTTTGGTGGTCACAACAACAGTGCTGATCAACTGAGTAGTCAATTCATGACATCCATACAGGTAATTCCCGCGAAAATCGTCTCGGTTGATTGCGTACGAGCCATAGGGCTGTCAATCAAGAGGTAAACTTTTACTTCCGACGAAAACGTAAAGCCGCCATTTCTCCGCCAGTATTTAGCCTTTTTCATTTTTTTATCTTCAGAAATTAGAGATTATTGTTCGACCACTACTTTGACCCAAAAATCCAAATTTGAAGAAAATTGCCGACCTGAAGGTATACTGTAACCATAAATATAAATGGCTTTGCGGGCCCGAAAAGATTCCAGGGCTTTCGTGAAACGGGCCCCCGATCCTGCTCAAAAACTGCTTCTATTTGTATGGACATTTAATGAAGGGCTCTAAATTCATGACGGTATTTATATCACATTTTCAAGAGATGAATTTGAACAATGATAAGAGAAATATTTCCCCCTGACAATAATACCTAATTGCTGACGAGAGTGCAGAGACCATACCTTATATATTTTAAATTAAAACGGCTAAAGAAACCATACATTTTGGCGCTGCGTTTTCGTTTAGAAAAGTTTGAGTTTTGAAAAAAAATGAGTAAGGTCACCGGTAGGCTCAAGATTATCGTGAAATACTTTTTTTTACTTTTTAATCGATCAAGGTACACAATTTGACTTGAAAATTTTTGCGTTGATCTCTTATTTTTACGTTCTGAAAGTCAAACATCTACATAGATCAAAACCAACCCATACAATTTGTTTACTTTGGGCCGTTTACAATTCTGTAATGCGTTTATCCTCGACCTCACCCACTTTTATACGCGACGTTTGTATACTGTACTCAAGCTATATACATGTAGACTATATACAGAGAAGTGATTATTTCTAACTTTAAGTAATTAAGATCTCCTCAATTTCAAGTAGAAAGCAAAATACAGTATGCAACAAGAACTTTAATTAATTACACTGATGCAAAAGTAAATAGGCACAAAGAACTAAAAGTTAGGATATGCGGATTCTGAAATGAAACCAAAATGTCCGTGATGTGTATTAAGTCATACCTCTAAATCAGTCTAAACTATGTTTCATCATCATTATTATAGGGGTTGTATTTACGTATCAAACGCGGAATTTAAAGTATTTCATTATCTTTTTTTAACAGTTCGGTTGATTGGTAGCGTACGTGACGTATACCGAGGTCGTGTTGAAGTCTTGTACAATGGAGTCTGGGGAAGAATGTGTTTTTCGGGGGAATGGACAATAACAGAATCTAACGTGGTTTGTCGGCAGCTTGGATACGATGGTGCTTTGTCAGAAACTTACAATGGAGGAGGGTTTGATGTGGAAGCCGGAGTTATAGTGTTCACTAATGTAGAATGCGTAGGAAATGAGAACTCGATATTGAACTGTGCTTCGAGATTCAGACAGTAGGACGTGGCCAGATCTTGTCAGTACGGTGATAATGCTGGAGTCATGTGTAATCCACCAGGTAAGAAAATGACAGGTTATTTACATTTTACTTATTTACTTATTTATTTATCTTTTAATGAGGGGTGGTTTCAAAATAAATAACAATGGGTGTGGCGACAGTTTCTTCAGCGGCATGTCAACAGTTCCTTTAGGAATCGCAGTATCAGCAAAAATCTACATAAAGTTTAACTAATTGACATCAGTTTTTCTTGCGTCTGTCCTGTTATTGATCACGCATTTCGTCATAACATTGTCAAAGTAGATGTGGATCTACGAGGCCACAGCGGAGTGGATCTGCAGACTACTTTGACAAAGTTATGACGAAATTCATGATCAATATCAATAACGGGACAGACGCATGAAAAACGGACGTCAATTTGTTTTTACAATAAATTATCTCATAAATTGCAAATTCGTGTGTCTGTCCGCTTATTGACAATGGAAATTAGCCAATGAGCGCTCGCAAACTCCGCAGTTATTGTAAAATAACTTTTGACAAATCCTTCACAAATTAACGCTAATGATAAGTTGATCCGAATGTATTATTATAAAATATCTTGCCAGTCATTGTGCGCTGAAATTACGCTTGCGATCATGAAAACTCGTCAAAATTACGCTGCTATATCGTCAACAATGTATGTTTAGTTATGCTGGATATGCTGTCCTGTGTGGAGCACACAGAAATATAACTTGGCTTTTCCACAGTGCGCACGTGGAAAATAACGAGTTTGATAAGATATTGCATCTTTCAAAATCATGAAAAATAAAATTGCCCTTTCCTATTTTTGCGTTCTTTTGATCTTGACAAACTTTGATCACTACTCGAAAACTTATTATCCGACTTATTTTTATTACATTTAAATTCACTTTAACTCTCTCTGCAGTTCGGCTGATTCAAGGGCTTTCTGCCAGGGAAGGCCTTGTTCAAGTTTACCTCAATAACACCTGGGTGTGGGTCTGTGATCAGCAATGGGACAAACAAGACGCTGATGTGGTTTGCAGAGAGCTGGGTTACACAGGCGCGCCTGTACTTTTCAGTGGTTCAGCTAATGTGCAAGGAAATGACACTTTACGGATTAACAGTGTCCAGTGTATTGGAAATGAAAGATCGTTTGCTTTTTGTGCTCATGGTGGGTGGACAAATGGAAGCTGTGTAATCGGTCAGAACGCTGGTGTGGTTTGCAATGGACCAGAAGGTATTAGCTGAATTTAAAACAGTGAATTCCAATCGATACTACATCACATATAATAACAATAACAATAACGATGACAATGACAATGACAGTGACAGTGACAATGACGATGACGATGACGATGACGATGACGACGACGACGATGATGATGATGATGATGATGATAATGATAATGATAATAATAAGAAAGTATTAATACTAGGAGAAAGCCATAAAGGATTGCCATAAAAATTTTAGTCTATAATATTTTGAAGCCCTTCAGAAGGGCTGGGCTTAAGCTAGCACACTTAGAACTAGGTTTGGGAGATTGTCTAGTGTTTCATCTTCATTAAAAAGATTAGCAATGAAAAGTAATTGTGGAAAGCCTATAGCTAATGATAGCTAATGATAACCTTTTAAAAATTGTAAATAATTGAATTGCATTTGTCAATTGTCAGTTTTCTAAACATCTTGCAATTTCGGAAGGAGGGCAGTGGTTATTAGAGGGACGGGCTTAACTGAGATGGAGATTTAATAGGGCTTTTAAGATATTTCTCTATAATATCAATATATTGATCTTACGCACTTTTTTGAGGATCGTCCTCTAGGCGACATAGTAAAAAACTGGAGCTATAAAATTTACCTGTATCTTATCGAAGCTCTGGTAAATAAGCCTTATATAAACCGAGACCTCACGGGAACGCACGTCACACTGTGTAATGATAAACGGACACCCCCTCCGTACTACACGGCCATTGGTTGATAACAAGTACTGTACATAATGCCTGATCTTAAGAATGGCTGACTGTTAGGATCGAGAAACGCCGGTCAACGTCCCATTTGACAAATCGCTCATATTTTGCCCAAAGATACCCTTAGGTGACCTAATTCTAAAAATCATATTTAAAGGTTCCAGCCAATTTTTATGTTTCAGAAATTCGCGAAAATTTGAAAGCGCGGTCAAAGTGCGGTTTTTCGTGTAATAAAATGACCGAAATAAGGTGCGATGACGAAGCGCTGCTTAAGCCTTAAAATAAACTCAATTGACTTCAAACTTCACACAAATGTGGAACAACCACTCTAATTTATTCCTCGCCTTAAACTAATCTCAGATATGTTGATATAGTAGTTTTCCGAACCATTTTAAAAACAGCTATGAAGCGTGTGAAAAATAACGGCAAAATATAGGTCATGTTTAACAGCATAAAAATGCGTCTGGTACCTCACTTTCCGATTATTTTACTTTACAGCCTTAAAATATCATTATTAAAGATATACCATGCCAAGTTTCATGCTCGAACTCGCAGTATTTCCCTTTGAGAAAAACGAAAATCTAGGTCAATGTGTTGGGCGCAAATAACACAATAATTATGCACGAACCAGAGACAAATCAATTTCAATGGCGAAAGTAAAAGACTATCATTAATTAGAATCCCGTTAATTCACTGCGATCAGTAGAAACATAATGTCCACTGCATAAAAACTGTTTTTAGACGTTTTTGAACCATTGCGCGTTAACTTTGTTTAACTTCCTGTCCGCCGTCATGTCTAGTTTGTCATCGCGTGTATTTCCTTAATGTAAACAACACGTGAATGGTTGTTATAACAAACGCAAGAGATTTCCTGGAACCTTAATGTTTTCGATTCCCCACAACACTTTAAGTTCGTTAAGACACAATAATGGGTCAACTTGGAATGCTGTTTAGCATCAAGGACGTTAAAGGACTGTAGATTAATCGAGTTGAAATATCTTGAAGCAAATCAAAATCGCGCCCTTATTCTAATTTGGTAAACAGCCGATCTCCGTTCAAGTTCAAGAAGTCGAGAGGTTAATCCGCTACAATGTATTACCGCTACAACAACACAATCAAACCGAGATCATCAAAAGTGTAAGTTTAAAAGTGTAAGTTTAAAAGTGTAGTGGCAAGTTCCAAATAAATTTCGCCTATATAAATTGGAAACAAGGAGTGAAAAGGTCTGACTCGAAACAAATAAACAAAATATTAATACGACTAATTTAACCCGATAATGTTGCAGAAAACATACCTAAAAGCCGTCGATTCCTCTCAATACCCCTCCGCATTGCCTTAAAGAGCCCAAGCTTTCCGCTGTAAGAACCAGGGGCCTCATGAATCTGTATTTATTACATCGGCAACCATGCTGCGTGGTTGATATTCGAGACTCAGTAAAAGTAGTCAGACAACCGTACGAGCAGCCCAGTCACGCTTTCACTGCTCTTGCGCAAATTTCCAACATTTCGCAATTTACATAAACCGACTACAAGTTTAAAGTAGTGACAGTAGATTGAAATGCGCTTTTTAAAGCTGTCCTCTCGAGGAACAATTATTTCTTGTTTTTGAATGGCTCTTAGTTGTAGCTACAGTCGGGGAGGGGGGGAGAGGGTATTCCCGGAAATTTCGGGTATCTGTATGCCGTGGAAGATTAAGTGGTCTCCAGCTCTTAACGCCAACACTGAAACACTAGATGATTCTCGAAGTGTCACAGGGATCACTAAGCTAAATAATTTTGAGTGTAGTTCCGCTGAGTCAATTACCTGTTGGCGCGCATATTGCATTGACCGTGGACAGGTGGAAAAACAGTTAAACCGGAAAAGCCTGTTGCACATTGTAATTTAGCGTTGTCCAACACGCAGTCGGTCTTGTTGTAATGTTAATCGTATGTGAGAGAATCTCAAGTTTTCTTTCGACACATACTGGGGTGACATACTACTAGATGGGCGTGGCCGGGAGCCACGAGTCAAGTCAGTCAACTCGCCATGCTTAACCGAGAAGAGTGATAAAGAAGAAGAAGAGATTCGTGTCTTTTATAGGCTGCCTACTTTAGAGAGACACTTGTCGCTGGAGAAGTGTACTCAGTCCCTGAAGAGCTATTCCCTTATGGACTTAGCCAAAATGTGCTACAAACCCTGCTTGGAGCAGGCGTTGGCGCTTAACTCAAAGCCACAATAGGTCACCAGGAAGCCCTTATTGCTTTAAAAAAGGTTTGGGCTCTCAGGGCAGTCAGTGACAAGCAGCAATCGTATCTTATGGCAAAATGCCGCATTGGTCAAACGACAGGCCGAAAGCTTGACGGCGAAATGGTGGCGCGGGAATGCGCAGTGCCCGGGATCCTTATAATATTCGTCTTTTTCAGGTGCTAGTTTTTCTCTTACCTAAGTGCCGCAATGCGCCAAAGTGATCCTGATGAGATGCATGTTCAGGCATCTGAAGAGGAGAGAAATTTTAGTCTGGCAAAGGAAGTTGTAGAAATACTCCAGCTCCAGCATCCTTTGGTACACGACCAGCAAGACTCCAGTGCCTTGGCGATGGAGGGTGACCTAAAGAACCTGAAACTGTCTATGCTACCGTGCGGGTGCGAAGACATGGGATTAGATATACCTCTCCCACTCGTGCGCGGAAAAGCTCCATACTCGGCGCTTATGAAGTATTTTACTAACAACTGCACTTGGCGGAAGTATTCTTAGGAACTGTCGGTGTTTGGCTTCTTCGGTATTTAGCAAACACCTCTTGCGGGGGGGGGGGGGGGGGCGGGAGGGGGAGGATCGTTAAATTTTTGTACAGAAGGGGAGTGAGTAGAGGAGGAAGACACTTTAGAGGAAAAACTAACGGCCGAATTGTCTCAACCTCGTTCCCAGGGTCTCTCATCTCACCGCCCCCTGGAGCGAGCTCAGCATCAGTTCATTAGAATAACACAGAGGCCTATTAGGGTAAAGGGTAGGGACAATCTGCAGTCCTTCCACTAGTGGCTCACTATCACTCTTCTCGGTTAAGCATGGCGAGTTGACTGACTTGACTCGTGGCTCCCGGCCACGCCCATCTAGTAGTATGTCACCCCAGTATGTGTCGAAAGAAAACTTGAGATTCTCTCACATACGATTAACATTACAACAAGACCGACTGCGTGTTGGACAACGCTAAATTACAATGTGCAACAGGCTTTTCCGGTTTAACTGTTTTTCCACCTGTCCACGGTCAATGCAATATGCGCGCCAACAGGTAATTGACTCAGCGGAGCTACACTCAAAATTATTTAGCTTAGTGATCCCTGTGACACTTCGAGAATCATCTAGTGTTTCAGTGTTGGCGTTAAGAGCTGGAGACCACTTAATCTTCCACGGCATACAGATACCCGAAATTTCCGGGAATACCCTCTCCCCCCCTCCCCGACTGTAGCTACAACTAAGAGCCATTCAAAAACAAGAAATAATTGTTCCTCGAGAGGACAGCTTTAAAAAGCGCATTTCAATCTACTGTCACTACTTTAAACTTGTAGTCGGTTTATGTAAATTGCGAAATGTTGGAAATTTGCGCAAGAGCAGTGAAAGCGTGACTGGGCTGCTCGTACGGTTGTCTGACTACTTTTACTGAGTCTCGAATATCAACCACGCAGCATGGTTGCCGATGTAATAAATACAGATTCATGAGGCCCCTGGTTCTTACAGCGGAAAGCTTGGGCTCTTTAAGGCAATGCGGAGGGGTATTGAGGGGAATCGACGGCTTTTAGGTATGTTTTCTGCAACATTATCGGGTTAAATTAGTCGTATTAATATTTTGTTTATTTGTTTCGAGTCAGACCTTTTCACTCCTTGTTTCCAATTTATATAGGCGAAATTTATTTGGAACTTGCCACTACACTTTTAAACTTACACTTTTAAACTTACACTTTTGATGATCTCGGTTTGATTGTGTTGTTGTAGCGGTAATACATTGTAGCGGATTAACCTCTCGACTTCTTGAACTTGAACGGAGATCGGCTGTTTACCAAATTAGAATAAGGGCGCGATTTTGATTTGCTTCAAGATATTTCAACTCGATTAATCTACAGTCCTTTAACGTCTTTGATGCTAAACAGCATTCCAAGTTGACCCATTATTGTGTCTTAACGAACTTAAAGTGTTGTGGGGAATCGAAAACATTAAGGTTCCAGGAAATCTCTTGGGTTTGTTATGACAACCTTCACGTGTTGTTTACACTAAGGAAATACACGCGATGACAAATTAGACATGACGGCGGACAGGAAGTTAAACAAAGTTAACGCGCAATGGTTCAAAAACGTCTAAAAACAGTTTTTATGCAGTGGACATTATGTTTCTACTGATCGCAGTGAATTAACGGGATTCTAATTAATGATAGTCTTTTACTTTCGCCATTGAAATTGATTTGTCTCTGGTTCGTGCATAATTATTGTGTTATTTGCGCCCAACACATTGACCTAGATTTTCGTTTTTCTCAAAGGGAAATACTGCGAGTTCGAGCATGAAACTTGGCATGGTATATCTTTAATAATGATATTTTAAGGCTGTAAAGTAAAATAATCGGAAAGTGAGGTACCAGACGCATTTTTATGCTGTTAAACATGACCTATATTTTGCCGTTATTTTTCACACGCTTCATAGCTGTTTTTAAAATGGTTCGGAAAACTACTATATCAACATACCTGAGATTAGTTTAAAGCGAAGAATAAATTAGAGTGGTTGTTCCACATTTGTGTGAAGTTTGAAGTCAATTGAGTTTATTTTAAGGCTTAAGCAGCGCTTCGTCATCGCACCTTATTTCGGTCATTTTATTACACGAAAAACCGCACTTTGACCCCGCTTTCAAATTTTCGCGAATTTCTGAAACATAAAAATTGGCTGGAACCTTTAAATATGATTTTTAGAATTAGGTCACCTAAGGGTATCTTTGGGCAAAATATGAGCGATTTGTCAAACGGGACGTTGACCGGCGTTTCTCGATCCTAACAGTCAGCCATTCTTAATTACCAGAGAAATCATGTCAAGATAATAACTTGTGTTCCTTTCCTTGCAGTCCGGCTCACCCACAGAGACCAGTTCAGTTGGCAACTGAAGTGCAAGTACTGTTCAGAGGATTCTGGGGGTCAGTTTGCAGTGACTTCTGGGACCTACAAGACGCGAACGTAGTTTGTCATCAGCTTGGTCACGAAGGCGCCTTAGCAGCTCCTGTTTATCATGAACCATATGGAGAAATTAGAACTGAACAAATATGTCTGGGATTTATGGAATGTATCGGGAACGAAAGCTCAGTTCTGTATTGCGCACATGACGAATGGAAAGTTTCTTCTGAACAACGTGAAACAAGTTTTGGCACTGGCCAAAGCATTGCAATTTGTACTCCTAAAGGTTTGTCTTTCGTATTACATAAAAAACATATGCTACTTGCAATTGAGGAATGTTCAACTCTTCTAGTAATAATAATTATGGTCAGTTGTTAAAAAGGCGTCATAATCTTTTCATTTATAATTTTATGCTGCCTTTCGGTTGATGTTTAACCTCAATAAGATTTAAGTATCGTTTGACCAATTCCCTCTTTGGCAAGCGCCTGCAGGGAATCGATCGTGGTAGTTGTTTTCACCAAAACAAATATTCAGTCCAAAATAATGAATACACAACTACCATGATTCCCTGCAGGCATGACTCACAAAGGGAATTGGTCATTGTAGATGGATGCAGAGATTGAACATAATTTAATGGCATTTTAATTTAGTGTTAATGATAATTTTCAATTTAATGGAAAATACTGTTTTACTCTTTACATAATATATGATTACAATTGCAGTGAATTGTTGGAGCTCCAGCTTCGCCGCCAGAAGGTGTAGTACAAGTGTTTTATAACAACACCTGGGGCTGGGTTTGTGATGAACAGTGGGATAAACAAAACGCTGATGTGGTTTGTAGAGAGTTAGGTCTCACCAACTCGTCTGTAACACAGATCGTTCCAGCTAGTAACCAGGAACATGGAACGATATGGACAAACAACGTGCAGTGTGTTGGAAACGAGAGTTCGCTCTTTTCATGTCCCCATGACGGATGGAAACTGAATGGTAGCTATGGAAATAATCAAAGAGCTGGTTTGGTTTGCAGTGGATGTGATGGTGAGATACTTTGTTATCGTTCAGTCACCATGGAGGGTATACAGTAAAGAAGAGTAATAGTAAAATGCTCTTGCTTCAGCTTACCAATCTAGTAATGTAGCAACTTTTAATGCCTAGAGAGCCACACCCTAGCTCGTGGAAGCACGTGAGGAAATGGGAAGATCAGGAAAAAAAATTAGAGGGATTTACAGGAGCCTTGAACGGCGATATTATTCTTTGCTTGTTAACTGTTTGGCATTAAGGGCACCTGCCTGTGTGCTATGTATCGATTTAAGAGTGCCTGCCCGTAAAAATCAGACAAATTGTTAATTTCGCGGCAAGGGTCGAAAATTCGATTTCGCTCATATTCTTATAGTAGATAGGCTAGGGCATGACAAAAACTACTGGATAGTTTTTTTGGCAAAATGTCCTTTTATTTCAACGAAATATGCAAATTACCAAATTCCGTTAAAATCGTCATTTGACGCACCATTTTATTAAGCAAGTTTGAGAGCCTCGCATGCAAAACCACATCATTCTTCCGTCTTTAAAACACTCAAATATTTTTGTGCAATGTTTAAATGTGTACCGGGTTGATATTAGGGAATGTTGCGTTGTCTTTTTGGGTGCAAAATAATTAAATTTCGAAGACATGTACAGTATTTCATTTACTTAAAAGTACTTCGTGAATATAATTAATTTTCACCATGTGCGAAACCTTCAAATGGATCAAGCTTCTGGTGGTTGAATCGCAGAAGGATGGTCTACAGATTCCTGTAAAAATTTCTTTGGGCAAATGATTGTGAGCGACGCGAGAACTTTTCAAAGTACGTCAAAAATGCAAATATTCGACCATCCGTCGTCAAATTTCAATTTACGGGTTAGACGTACATTTTAGCATGCGCCACATGACTTGACCTATGTTAAGGTTACGGTATACCTTCAGGGGTGTCTCACGTCCAAGCGATGTAGCGCGTCCGGTTTAAGCTGTAGATACCTAAACCCCTATATCAAATTAAAGCTTATAGAGCTGGCTATCAAACCATACCAAAAATTTTGAAATAAAATGAAGTGCCGATTTTTTCACGGCCACTAAATGCGAGCGTCCTAATCACCTTTTGGAAGCTACAAGTCAAAGCGAATTTTGTTTTTCGCCAATTTATTTTTTTCCTCGGTTTCAGGACAAAAAGCGCTAAAAAAGTGTGTCTGCGTTTTGCCATATTCAATTGCAGTAAAAAGTTACAGAACATTTTCAAAATAGGATTTAAAAAATGTGAAGTGACCGTACAAAAATTGCTCTCGGAGAAAAAATATTTCGAAATAAACAATTCGCAGACACGTTTTTGGTTTTTATATGTTAATCTAGCTACTGTCCAAATTTGAGGGCAATCAAACAAATCCCCTTTGAGTTGTAACTCTTTAAAGTGTCTGCTTCAAGCGAAAAAATTTATTCGAGAAAACAGCGCTAAGAAAAATCTCTTGCTTCGCAAACAAACTCCGCCCACAAACGCCTTCAACTGGGTTCTCAGATCACTGAGCCAATCAGCGCTTGGAAAAATTACTACCATTAACTCGCGGTGAAATTTACGCGTGAATCTCGAAAAAACCCTTGTGTTTCGCAATGCGCTCAAGGCGGAGAGATAATTTTTCTGTAGCTCGGTTTTTCTTGAAGCTGGTCTGGCAAAATGGGGAAGACGAAAAAGGATACGAACGCTAGAGTGGCTGGGCGACGAGAACAAACTGAACAAAAGAAAGCGCGGCGGAGCAAATGTGCATGGATAATATTCCAATGGATCTCAATGAGTTGGGCGATTCATCGGTATCGGACTCAACAAAAGAGTCAATGTACACGTCGCTGTTATAGCTGTCGAGTTCCCAAACTTTTACAGAATCTTTCTCTACTCTTGACTCGATCTTTTTGCCCGCTTGATACGATAGTTATAGCTTCATCCGTGAGGCCAACTTTCGCTTCTTCACTCATTGATGTGTTTTCATTCGTTCTTCGCTTTTTCGAACTGGTAAACAGAGTTTTCCGTGGTCCATGTTTACTTATAACTTAATAGAATTACATCTAATACGAAAAATGCTTGGATCTGAGTAGCCAGCCAATTCGTGGTATCCATATATTCCCGCGAAAGTAGTCTCGGTTGATTGCGTACACGTTATAGGGCTGTCAATCAAGAGGGAACTTTTACTTCCGGCCGTAACGTAAAACCTCCATTTCTCCGCCAATATTGAGTTTTTTCAATTTTGTTTTCAGAAATTAGAGATTACTCTTCGACCATTACTTTGAACCAAAAATCAAATTTGAAGAAAATTGCCGATCTGAAGGTATACTGTAACCTTAAGTTGAAATAGACACAGAGCTGATAATTTCGAAATGTTCTAACCTTATTTGCTGTAAAAGGCAGGTCCAAAGCCGATTTGACGTGTTTCTAGTCGATCTCTCACCATTCGTCATACATAAAGCAGAAGTTTGCTTTTGTTTACACAAGGTTAACGTCCGATGTACATCGCCTACTGTCAACCTATTATTGGTCGAATACTATGAATCTGTGGCCATCTTTCTGCGCATATGAACATCACTGCATCTAAGTCTAAAACGGCCGAGTCATTTGTAGATAGTTGCTGGCTTTGCGCTGCGCCAAAATATTGCGTTTGATCGATTGCTGACCATTGCTGATAAGCGTGTCGGCGTAGCACAATCTTACAGCCGTTATTGTTCGTCACGCAATGCTGTCACGGCATATGATCTATTTTGTATAGAGTACTCTCAGGATAAGTGAAACAATTTAATCATTGTTCATCTGTTTTTTCATATATATAATGATATATGTGTATATTTATGTAATCGTATTCTATAGTGTACGTGGCCTCGGTCCAAATCACGTTTGTTGTACGTTCTGATGTTTCAGAAAACAGCTGATAAAGCTAGTGCCTATACTCACTAGAATTTTAAGAAAATCGCCATAAACGAATTATAGATCAATGAAGCAAGAACTAGCTGAAATAAAAATAGGAAATCACAACGTGTCTAATTCGTGAGAAAAACAGACTAAATTTAATTTCTAAATACGTGAGTAAATAGCCCTGGCCATGCCATTTTATTTGGCGTATTTTGTTTGCTTAGTGGCGAGGCATTGGTATGTAACAGAAAATAGAGGACTGTTGTCAATACAGTCCAAAATTATCGTCGGTAAAATATTGTAAATAAAACACCTATTGACTGGTTACCTCCGCGGCCATCATTTGGTCATTCCGATAAGGGTTTCATTATTGTCTTTACCCCTATTAAGCGGCCACCCAAAATTTAAGAACTTTGTTTTGGAAAGGGCGATGGCAGATAAGATTCTGAAATTGAAGGTGCATGACGAGTGATAATTCAAACACACGTCTATCATGGTTGTCTTGAATTGACTCCATGTTCACCAAGAAATTTATAGCCCGATAGTGAAAAATTAAATATTCAAGGTACACTAACCTCTCTTTAAGCGGCTAGCCCCATTAAGCGGTCGCCACCTATTTCCCGAGGGTAGCCCACTGTATTACATGTAAACCAAAAATAATTGCATAGCGCGAAAAGACCGAGGTATGAGTTTGGCGTTACAGTATTACGCAGGGGCATGTAGGTAGCGCTGGTCGAGTAAAAGATAGCAACAGGAGCAATGGTAAATTATTCATTCTTTTCATTTCTTAATTTAATCCCTTCCTACTCAACACGATTGTGTGCTCCCGGTGATTCCAAGCCTTACGGAGCCTTACGTATTAGGATAGAAATTGTCCCACCCCTTCCCCCTAAAATGGGTTGACAGCATTGCGTGACGAACAAGGAACCGCTGCAAGCAAGGATTCAAGCCATCAAACCATGATGATCAAACGTAATATTTTGGTGTAGTGCAAAGCAAGCAACTATCTACAAATGACTTAGCCGTTTTTGACTTAGATGCAGTGGTGATCATATGTGTCGAAAGAGGGTCGCAGATTCATGGTATTCGATCGTTAAATAAGTTGACAGTTAATGGCGATGTACATCGGATCGAATCGTACCATAGTTAATGGAGGGGACTGAGTCCCCTCCACTAACTATGATCGGACGTTATGTAAACAAAAGCAAACTTCGGCTTTATGTACGACGAATGGTGAGAGAAACACGTCAAATCGGCTTTGGACCTGCCTTTTACAGCAAATGAGGTTAGAACATTTCGAAATTATCGGCTCTGTGTCTATTTCAACTTAACGCAGGTCAAGTCATGTGGCGCATGCTAAAATATACGTCTAACCGTAAATTGAAATTTGACGACGGATGGTCGAATATTTGCATTTTTAACGTACTTTGAAAAGCTCTCGCGTCGCTCACAATCATTTGCCCAAAGAAATTTTTACAGGAATCTGTAGACCATCCTTCTGCGATTCAACCACCAGAAGCTTGATCCATTTGAAGGTTTCGCACATGGTGAAAATTAATTATATTCACGAAGTACTTTTAGGTGAATGAAATACATGTCTTCGAAATTTAATTATTTTGCACCCAAAAAGACAACGGTACATTTCCTAAAATCAACCCAGTACACATTTAAACATTGCACAAAAATATTTGAGTGTTTTAAAGACGGAAGACTGATGCGGTTTTGCATGCAAGGCTCTCAAACTTGCTTAATAAAATGGTGCGTTAAATGACGATTTTAACGGAATTTAGTAATTGGCCTATTTCTTTGAAATAAAAGGATATTTTGCCAAAAAAAATATCCAGTAATTTTTGTCGTGCCCTAGCCTATCTATCATAAAAATATGAGCGAAATCGAATTTTCGACCCTTGCCGAGTTATTACCCATTTTTATGGACAGGGACTCTTAAGTGATTGGTGTTTAACTCATGATTTAATCGAAACATTTTTCAGCTAGGCGCTTGAAATTCAAAGCGTTTACAACGACTGGGCAGTTTCTTGATACCATGATTATAGCATCATGATTAAGAGTGGTTACAACGACCCATCAAAATCTAAGTGCTGGAAACTGTTTAGAGCCACCTAATATGAAATTGTTTTTGCTTTTCATCTAACAGTTAGGTTGGTTTCTGGATATGACAGATCTGTAACTTCACAGCGGGGCATTGTTGAAGTGTTCCCATGGCAACCAAATGCTTCCAAATATGGGTGTAGAACAAATATAAAAATACTGTAGTTGTAGTCAGGCATAGTAATAAAATCTTAAAAGTTGTTGTCACTGACTTAAAAATCTTAAAATAGACGTTTCGGCTAACATACTATAACCTTCTTCAGTGATGAAATGAATGTTAACGGCGTCTAAATGTAAATGAGATGTTTATAAGAATGTGAGGAACTCGCTAGGGATTAATTTAGCATTTTGTAAATGTCTGGAATATGCGCGTGGTCATTAATTGAGTTCGGTTCGCGAATGGAATGCCACGCTTCCAAGAACAATCTACGCGACCACAAGGGATAGAGGTCTATGACCTTGACATTATTAAAATCAAATTCTAATTTTAAGATTTTTTTGTTTTTATTTAGTAGAACAAATATATCCTAAAGTATTTAACTTAATCCAATTTTGCTCCATAGGATCATAGTTTACATCCCAAAGACAGTATGTGCCAAATTTCACAGCAATTGGTCATATATTAAAGAAAAAAATAGGTAGGGGCAGATGCCTACAACCGGAAAAAGGCAAATTTGAGAAAAATGCTGTTAAGAGCTTCTGCCTGAGAGACCGGGACAGACTTGGAAATGAAGGTCGGCCGATTTCGCTTAAAATTGGTACACAAAGTCGTTATGTGGACTTATGTAATATGCCAAAGTTTTAGGTTCAACAACCATTTTTTAGCCGAGTTCTGGATATCAGCCCCTCAGGGGTGCCCAGAGGCTGATTTTTAGTGTAATTTTGGCCACTTTTCATTCTCTCTTTTAGCAACGTACAATTAATTTCAGACAAAACCAAAACCATATTTGTAACGCCTTATCCTTAGGCTTCTATGGGTAAAAACATTAGCTCAAGAGAATTTTTCGTTAGTCTGTGGCTGTGATCACAACTTAGTCCTATTTGAAGCATATGGGGAGCAACCAGAAATGGCCTGTTTTTCAGACCACATATTTTCCATGCCCGTGTTTTATATCGTGAAGTCTCAGTATCCCTGCAAAGTTCAGCCCTTAGTTTAGTAATACCAAGAAAAAAATACTAAGGTTGACGCTTTTTTACCAAGAAAAAACTTACGAGAAGATGACTAACCAGGCCACTTCCGGTTTAAGTTTCAACAAAGCGTGTCTGTAAAAATCAGCCATTTGATTTCGATAAATACCTTTTTTTCTTCTAAGTCGGGAATTAGAGACGCTGAAGTTAATTCTAACCGAAAAGACTTACCGTTAATCAGAAATTTTCATGTGATTTTTTTAGGAACGATCAGATTTTGGTCCGGCAACGGTTATAAATTTTGTGGAAGAAGTCTTGAAAATTACGGATAATAGAGTCGCTGGACTTCTTTTCTGAAGAAAAACAACTTATCAGTCACTCTAAATGCAATCACAACGTCTCTCATGACACCACTTGAAAACCGCTTTGAACCTCGAAAAAATTTCGAATATATTTATAGCTAATTGTAAAATTAAATGCAGTCTCACTATTCCAGTCTATACGCAAGGTGTCTGGATAAATTCACTTACTATGAATGCTTACCTGGCTACAGGTTTAGAGGCACGCCCCTTTCTTATAATCCATTAAAAGTGAAGCAACATTAAAAACCTTAGCCCCAGTGAGAAATTGATCGTGAGTGCATCGCTGCGAGTAATGAAAATTCAGGTTGAGACGAGGTCACGACACGGCAACTTATCTGAAGTTTGCTGGCTATGACTGTCTTGGAATTCAGTTTTTACTCGTCTAGATTTGTCTCCTTGATACTGCAGAGAATGATCAGGTATAGAACTTGCATGAGAACCTAAAGAACGAATGGATATGCTACAGAATATTTATTCATACCCAGTTCCCCAGTGCAAACGGCCTAGGTATTATAAATTGGGGAAGTCCAAGACGGTCCGTTTTCCCCGCCAAGTCGCTGAATGTCTGACTAAATTACCAGAAAATTACTCATTGGCACACTTTCCCTTTCTCTATCGGGATTTTCCTTTTGTTGCTTTCTCAGTCCGCACAGATCCAGACTAAATCGGTGTACTGCATATATCCAAAGACAAGACAGGGTGGGAGTGGATTTTCCTTCAAAGACTACTGCTTATAGCACCCTAGCTGTAGAATTGCTGGCCCTTAACTCCGATTTCCATAAAAAAGAAGTGATAATCCCCAGGACGACCAGTATGCTTGGTGTAGGTGGTATGGTAAGTCGTCACAAAGTCCAGTGCCTCATGCCTGCTGGAGCTTAAATTGGTTATTGCTCTTCTTCCCTGGACAAGATGATAATCACCGGCTCCCATTTATACATCTGGGTGGAGAGAGACACTGTGAAAGAAAACTGCCTTTCCCAAGACGACATGACAACGCCCTAGTAACCAGGAGCGCTCGATCCGGAGTCCAGCCCGCAACCATTAGGCCGCGACCGTGCTATGCGCTAGGCAGTTGTCGGTTTTGTATAGAATCCGAACGCGTTACTACGTTACATGTTTACTTCAGTCTGTCGTAAATTGATAAAATCCAACCGTGAAATGAATATATGGCCAGCACATAGACATCTTGCCGGCTGGATTGTTTATTTACAAGAAAAGAAACTATCTGCGGTCAATTAATTAAACTTATTAAATCTATTCATTCTTTAAGTGAATTTGTTTCATTTGAGTGTGCTTGAAAGGCAGAGGAGCGAAAAAGTCTGGCTATTACAATTTAGTCTCCTGGAAAACTGAAAACATGATTATACAGTGTCCCGTTTGGAAAGAAGATGACATATGCGGGGCACGAGATAAAAAGCCGCCAGAGGCTGCTGTGACTCTCCCGTTAGCGACGTTAGATCGAGATGTTACCCACCTGCTGGCCAAATTAAAGTGGGCACTGGTGGTAAACTGGCCACTTCCCATAGAGTTGACAATTTCCCTGAATGGAAGTTAAAGTATGAATTAAAGAAGATTGCCCACGTCACCGGCGAAAATTCACTCGTTTGCGTGACCAAAGTGGGCCATGTCAGCACCCTTTCCGTCAAAGAGAAAAAAGAACTTGAAGAAATCAGAGAAGGTTACCGCTGACGTTTCAGATAGCATATTTCAGGCGTTCGGCATTGTAATACCTATTGCATCCATAAGTATCCAAGGTTAGAGTGACTGCATGCATGTTCATCAGACATAAATTTATTTTGCACGTTCAAAGATTTTTTACACGCTTTAATGTCTTTAATTCGTTCCACCGGTTCAAGGATCGTTGTTCCATCATCATCTGCATACACATTTAAACAAAATATCTCTAACTTAAATTGTCTACCCAGTACCCGCCCACAATTCAATTTCTAACATTTTCGACGGCATATTGGATGTTGTTTCACTTGAAAAGTCAAAAGGGCTTGGAGATGAATTAAGTAGTTTCACATGCCCAGTATACAGGATGGTGCCTACTAATTGCAAAGGTTTTTGCGCCAGGTTAAGACCACGCAGAAAGAGTAGATCTTTGCAAGCGCTATTGCAATCTACAAAGAAAAATGGGGGTAGCCACGCATTTCTTTGAGATAATTAGCCTTGAATCTCAACAAAAATGCTGACATCAGCATTTTCCTGAAAAAAGAAGGAAAGGATATTTCTTCACAGTATTCCATAGAATTCGCCTTTACATACAGAAAAGCAAACACATTTAAAAAGATCTTTAAACTACATGGCAAATGGTAACCAAAAAAAAGATTTTTGATATGTTTTTAATAATAAAATCGTTGCAAAAGCGCTTTTAGCGTATCGGACAGCCTTCCTCTGGTTCAGCTAAAATACAGTCTAAATACCTTTTGCTCACAACCAGAAACTAATCACGTGTTGAATAGACTTGCCACTTCCATTTCATAACATAAAATGTAGGGGTAACCACGCGTTTTCTAAAGTTATTGACCTTTTTTGAAAACTTTTACGGTGCTCGTTACATTTTTTCCTGTCACCTCCCCAGTAAGTAAGACATTTGCGTATCTCGCACTTGTTTTGCGCGTGCATTACGCCATCTGCAGGTACATGTTTACAGTTGCATTTCAGTATAATTTTCGACAGCTAAGAGCTAGGTTTTCAGCTGGAAGACGTAAACAGTTAGTGGTTAGCGATATGCTGCTATTCTGTTGTTCCTGGTTTAAGTTAAAGTACAGGTTCGTTAAACTTGATTTGGTCACAGTAGGAAAATTTTGCTGATTACGTCAATGTCAGCCCCAGCACGCGCGTGGAGCTAAGCCACGGCTTCGCGTGTCATGCTCAAACAATGTAGGTAAAAAAGTAAAGTCTGCATGCGAGCCAAGTGGCCCATCAGGCCGGAGCTTATCCCGGTTTCTGTAGCATGAAGCGACTAGGAGTATTTCTACTCCCCCCTGGATGGGATGCTAGTCCATCGCAGGGTTACCCCCAGCATTAAGTTCGCCGGTACCCATTTATACACCTGGGTGGAGAGAGGCACTGTGAGAGTAAAGTGTCTTGCCCAAGAACACAACACAATGTCCCCGGCCAGGGCTCGAACCCGGACCGCTCGATCCGGAGACGAGCGCACTAACCATGAGGCCACCGCGCCTCCCTCAAACAATGTAATCTGGCGAAAATAGGAAGTAATCTGGCCCTCTATTGTATCACGAGGCTTAATTACTTGCAATCTCTATCGTAACGATGGTATTCTTATTTAGAGTCGATACCAAAGAGGAGCTTGGACGGAAGCTTAAAGGAAAGCACCTCTGAGTGCGTCACGATCAAGTCGGAAATTTCGGTACCACTAGTCACACAAGGTATTTGTGATCTTCTGGCAGGGGGAAGGAGAAAAAAACTCACGGCTTAAAATTCTAATCGTGGTGAATAGTCAGCTATGAAGGCACGTGACGTTAGAATGTCCGTCATATCGAACCCACCAGTCTGGATTTCATGACTATTTCATGAAATCAAAATATCGTTTTTGCCAGGTGTAACAAAATTAAAAGAGAAGAGAAAGGGTACTAAAGGAATTAAAAGGTGCAAAAAACTATGTTTGTCCCAAGAAACCTTGAAAACGTCAATAAAAAACAGAGAATTAGATGAGAAAAGTCAAACTTAGTGTAATTATGCCTGACAAAGCAAGGTTGCCATGGAAACAAGGTAGAGTCCCATAAATAAGGCTTTTTTCCTCAGCTTTTCCCACCTAACTTATACACTCAGTAAACAACTTGTTTCATTGTATTTTGATTATTTTTCTTGTTATCAACATATAAAGTTTCCCCTCACCTTCCAGTCCCCTGGGTACAGGGTATAAATGCTACATAAAATTTAGTTTCAAATCCGTCAGTAGAAAAATTTCTAGTTTATGGTTTGAAAATAGATATTTCCTTTAAATAATTTACTTTGGGATCATTGATTGTTTCTTAATTGTGCAGCTGGTGTCTAAAAATCTCTCTTAAAAAGTAATTAAGAGTTTGACAGGAGGTGCGTAGTAGGTAACTTCTCTAAAAATGTTTCGTAGTAAAAAAGCCTCAACCTTAGTATTTTTTCCTTGGTATTACTAAACTAAGGGCTGAACTTTGCAGGGATACTAAGACTTCACAATATAAAACACGGGCATGGAAAATATGCGGTCTGAAAAACAGGCCATTTCCGGTTGCTCCCCATATGCTTCAAATGGGACTAAGTTGTGATCACAGCCACAGACTAACGAAAACTTCCCTTGAGCTGATGTTTTTACCCACAGAACTCTAAAGATAGTGCATTACAAATATGGTTTTGGCTTTGTCTGAAATTAATTGTACGTTGCTAAAAGAGAGAATGAAAAGTGGCCAAAATTACACTAAAAATCAGCCTCTGGGCACCCCTGAGGGGCTGATATCCAGAACTCGGCTAAAAAATGGTTGTTGAACCTGAAACTTTGGCATATTACATAAGTCCACATAACGACTTTGTGTACCAATTTTAAGCGAAATCGGCCGACCTTCATTTCCAAGTCTGCCCCGGTCTCTCAGGCAGAAGCTCTTAAGGTTGGCACAAACTTGAATCGTTCCTTTAGACAAAGTCACACCTCTTGTAGGTGATTATAGTATCTAGAACCATCAAAATTTCAGTTTTAAACAGTTTTAGTACTTTAAAACAGGAAAATTGACTACTGTTGATTAATTTAAGGACTCCTTGTAGCTAAAGATTAAAGGCTCCAGTCTCATAGGTAGTGCCCTCTTTTTGAATTCTCATGTTCTCGTCCCTTTTTCTTGCTTGGCTCTGGTACTTCTGCTAAAGTGGTGTCATTTTTATCCACATCATCTTCCTCGAGAGCAATCTTTCTAGCTTCCTCCCTGTTCTTCTCCACCATTGCAAGGACAACATCTTGGTGTGCTTCAAATAACATGTCCTCATGGTTATACCATGTCAGTTTTGACATGGAAAAGGGCACATTGAGAACCTCACAAAGTTTAACAATGCCTTCCTTTCTCACTCCCATTTCATAGGAAGCATAAACAATCCGCCTGTTTATATCTTTTCCCTGATTTGACCTTGGAAGGGTATCGTTGGTATTGTGGTACCCAGTGGCAAGGACCTCTTTCATACCACAGTTGCCACAAACAGCATACAAGCTGCTACTGAGACCATATCTGTCACATCCACTGTCCACTAGTCTAATAGAGGCTAAAAGAAACAAAGTATAATAAGAGTATTTTTTTAAGTTTCGCATGTCCTAAAAAAAGTCACAACTTTGGAGATTTGAACTAAGATGGTATGAATAAAATTTACGGTACACTATTTTACCTGATGGACAATCTTGGCTAACTGAATGAACTCTCTCTAGAAACTCTCGAAGGCTTTCCATGTGTACAAACCGATACCCCTCTGCAACTGGCATTTCAGGAGAAATACTCTCATCAGATCCGCTTTCATCACCACTTTCCTGTAGCTGTCTCGAAGAGACAGAGGCAAGTGGCTCCGGAATTTGTTCGCTGACCACGTCATCTTCACCGACAAACGTGATCTCCACTCTACGTCTCTTCGCTGCATTTTCGGCGTTCTTTTTTTGTTTCGGGATCCCTTTAAAAGCTTTTCTTTTTTAACACTACCACTTTTCTTTAAAACTCGTTGTTTTACACCAGATCTTTTCCCTTTTGGCATGATTCCTTGCTTATGAATAAGTGCAAGATTACCTAAAAGAGCAGCACACCTTCGACAGCAGATAGGAGATAATAAATTTATGCAAGAGACAACAAATTTTGGCATTATGCCTTTAAGACAAGATGCCCCTGTGCCCCCCCGCCTCCTCCCCAACAGCATATAGAAGAGATAGGAAAAGTTTTAGAATACAGGTAAATTTTCTGCATGTGAAAATCCAAGGGGGTCATGTCGGGGGCGGTTTGTCTAGGGGCGTAAAGACTGGCATTCAAAGAGTGGTAAAAGAAGAATAAGACTACCATGTGCCAAGGAAACAACATTTTTATTGATGAACTCAAATAGAGTGGATTGTAATAATTATTGTTCTTAGAATTAACAGGTAAAAAAATCAGTGGGTGAGTTCTTATAAGTTGTTTAAAAGTAACTCAACACTATACAATATTTAAAATGCACAAAGTGAAACAGTGAAGTAACCTCTGTTAATTTGCAAGGTATCTTTTAACTATGTTGTAACTGACCTGGTATTCAAAACATTAATGTAAGGATGGCATTGAAATTGTATTTTTTTTTTTTTTTTTTTTTAATGTTGCTTTTGGGCGATAATAAAATTATTGTTTCAGTACATTAACACAAGGGGATATCCCCCAAGTACTCATGTTCGCATGAGAGAGATAAATTAATAGTAAAGGAATACAAATTAACAACAACGGTTAAGTAACAACTGCATATAATATAATAGTAGTACTATTAACCCATTTGTGTGGTTTTGTTTGCCATAAATGCTTATCCCTACCCTCCGATTTCCTCGAAATCACTTGAGTTGTTTTGTCTGCTACATTGTACGTTTTCATCCCCTGTCTGCAACATAACTTTCTTCAAGTGTTCTTATGGCATTTCAGATAACAACTGACAGTCGGTTGTTTTGAGGAAGCTGCTTATAGTATTATTAAGGGAAGTAAACTTGGGAATGTTTTTATCCTGCATTGATTAATAAAAATATGTACAAATAATATTTTCTTTTTCAAGTACTTAAAAGAGTAGTTATGTTGCAGTTGTTAGAGTTTTCCTTACTGTAAGGGGAGGAACTGTGAAATTACTTGAGTTCTTTTGTCTGCTATAATTTTTCTATCCCCTGCTTGCGAAATGATTTTTCTCAAGTCTTCTAGTGAGATATCAGATAAGGACATCTGACAGTCTGTTGTTTTGAGGAAGCTGATAATGGCATCGTTAAAGCAAGTAAACTTGAGCATCTTTTTGTCCTTCATGGATTGAATGACAATTTGAGCAACTAATTTTTTTATTACATACGCTTGAAAGAGTAGTTACAAGTTATAGTTTCCTCTTCAAGTTGTGCTTCACTGATGGTCATGTTGCATACTACGCAAGAGGCCGTACGTTTGATGTGCACACCAATGCAGCGGCCTTCAATTGTGCTGTCTTGTATTTCTGGTGTGGTCAGATTGATATTGTGTAAATCTTCAATTTCTTGAGGGTCAGTGTGTTCATTTGTATTTAAGTACTTTACGTCATCAAAGATACCAACTTTCAAATTCTTGAAAAGATATGTTTTCCCTGTTTGAATTTTGTCAATTATGCTTTCCCAGAGGACTAGTTTAACTGAGTTAGTTTCATCTGCTATTAGACAATCAGTTTTGTATTTTGCTTTTTCGCCGTCTCTTACAATAACTTGCTTATTTTCCTGTTTTTTTAGGACTTTTGGTTTGACGTGTAATGTTTCATATACATCTTTTTCCAGTGCTTCGGTAATGGTGCATAACTGGTTGCTGAAGTGTTCATTAAAGGTATAGGGCAGTGAAGTTGGAGTTACCTTTGCATGTTTTGCAATTGTGAATTCTTGTTCTTGTTTGTGAAATCTTTTTGATGCTGTTTGGTTCACTCCTGTGATTTTTACTGGTGATTTATTAAGGAACGGTTGTTTTAAATTCATGCGCATTTGAGGTGAATAACAGACAGTGCGGACTGCTTCGTCCTGTCCTGTTTGAATGCGGCAGTTGAAGTAGTTGGTTGTGGAATTCCTCGCAGTTAGTACTTCTGTTAATAAGTGCACATATCCTTCAATGGATTCGTCTAAGAAAAAATTTAGAAGAACAATTTAGTAATTTTGTATTTATGGTCAGTCAATTTTGTAGAATCGAAGAATGTCTATTTAATGCTGACCCATCAGGCAGCCACTTCCTATTAAGCAGCCAAAAGTATTGTCAGGATTTTAATAATAACTGTAAATAAAACTGCTATAAAGCAGCCACTGCCACCATTTGAATGTTCTACTGTTTTTACTCCCATTGAGTAACCAGCATATCAGGGTCACAGCCAGACTTTTGACATAGATGCGGCAAGTTCTGTGATTGCCAAAGGCATGAGCTGCTAGGGGGGTCTGTGGGCATGCCCCCCAGAAATTTTTGAAATCTAGCATCTCTCAAATTCTATTTTCAGTATTTTTTTCAAGGAATTTCATTTGAAAATGCAATCTCGTTCAACTGGGGATTATTTTGCCATCTAACTGTATTTTGTTTTTGATTTTGGGTTAAAATCTAGATGAGGCAAGCGCCTTCCATGTCTCTTGGTAGTTACAGCCCTGAGCAAGAGTGTAATATAAGAACAATGAACTTGGATATATAGAGAAGAGTTAGAGTCTAAAGTGGCAATTGATAAAATCATTCAAACACAAGTTTGGTGCAGTCTTTATGAGATTTCGAGATGAACTGCTAATGAGTAGCCAATATACCTATTAGGTGGCTAGTTGTCATTTCTCCAAGGCTTGTTTCTAACAGGGGTTGTATAGTATATACAAGCTTTTTTTTACCTGACTGTTTACTTTTGGTACTGATCTTTGTTGTTGATGTACTTTTACTGAAAGAAAAGAAAATAGATTATTAGATTTGCATTAAGGTGGCTGAACACAGTTTTCGTGCACGCTCTTGCTGATGCAACTGAGCGCGCGCACAAGGATTGCAAAAACAAACATGCCGTCAATAGAGCGATCATTTTCTTTACTCAACACCCGCACTATCTGTGCTATTTTTCTCTATTATTGAACGCAGTGTATTGATGGCTTTAGTCTTTTATTACAAAAATATGTTAGAAAAGGTAACGACGCAAAGAACCCAGCAGTTCTCAGCTTTCTCTTTGTTACCGAAAGAACCCAGTTAAATGCAGCGCATGCGCAGTTGCTCGAAGAATTGAGACCGATTGCTTTTGCAGAAACTTGCGGATTTCTGACGATCCAGTCGTTAGAATTTCAAGAAATTTGGCAAAAAAATAGTTCAGAAACCACGTGAATGATCTATCGCAAAAAATCTGAATTTTGACAAAGGGAATTTTTAATAATACAGAACCTGCGGTGAAAACAATTTACGGCGAATTACGAAAATCGCCTATATCAAAATTTTATTAGAACAGTGTTGACAGAAGGGATTTAATGTCAATTCGTAGTGGGCAAAAAATGAAAAAAATCTAACGACTGGACTTTTTTAAAATAAACAAAAACCATTTTTTGAGTCTTGTTTTTAACCAGCCCCGTTGCCATGGTAACAGCACACACCTTAGCCAAAATGCGAGAGTAAACTTTTCTGTGGTTAACCTTGACTCTTGCAAAAAAACGGGCGCCAAAGCATAAATAGCCTAAAAGTAATGGTGAATTAGGCATAGGCTCTTGAAAACTGTGTTCGGCCACCTTAAGTTTATGTGCATGCACCTGCATTCACTTACCTATAATGGCAATTGGTTAATGTGTTTAAAGGGTCTTATTAGAGGGTCTTATTAGGATACAAAAACTTACCTTGAGTTTGATTCCATGTTTGGAATGTCAGTAACTGTGAAATAAAAGTAACAATATTGACTGAGATAATTTCTATATTTGAACTTAAATGAACTACTTTGTAATGTGGTTTCTTTAGCACTTGTATATGTGCAATGTAAATGATCATGTAATGTAAATGACCATGTGACATGCAGTTGAGCAAAGGAAAGCCTGTTTTGTTAACTTAACAGTTAAACACACTTAAAGAGTTTTGGCTGCTGAGGAAAAATTAATGTTTTTTTTATCGCCAGTTCAACTTCATTTTGCTTGTGAAAATCGTTGTTTAATTTAAATGCCTTCGAACTTTCAAGTTAACGATGAATCATAGACGTTTGAAACCCTGCCTTCCATTTATCAAATCCCTTTCCCTATTGTTTTGGAAAAGACTTTGATATTTAAGTTAAATCACTAAAGCAATCAACAAGTGCACAAACTGATTTGCGATCTGTAAAATATGTTTCAAGTATTTGTACTTTAATATTTGATATTGGTATGTTGCTATAAACATGATCTATACAAGTCTTGTTATCAGTGGTGTAACATGACACAAGCTGTTTATATCCATGATCTCTAACAAATAAGATATAAAGTGATGTTCTTTCTGTGGTTTTTAGCCAGTCAATATTGAAGTCGCCAATAAAAACATTGAGTAGCGGGGCCTGTAAAGAAAGGACATTTGAAAGAGCAGAACACATTTGCACTATAGGTACACTAGGTGAGCCATATATGCTAAATATATGTATATGTGGAGCAGTCATTAGTCTGATAGCAGTTATTTCAATTCCATGAGAATTACAGGAGTATGGATAACCAGGATAGTAATCAATACGACTATAAACTGCTGTACCTCCATATGGTCGGAGATTATTAGTTGTTATTCTACCATCATTTCTAAATAAAGTATAGTTATCAATAACATATAAACTGTTGTCATCAGAATACATGGCTGAATCTGGTCTCTGAAAAAATACTTACATCAGTACTCGAGTAGTTCCAGTCAGTGCGCACATCTTCAATGTGTCTATGTAAAGACCTTGCGTTTAAATAACAAAGTTTTAATGGCACTTTGCTTGCATTGTAAATGGGATTTATACACAAATGTAATTTAGCTTCAGTTCTTAACCTTTGCATTTCTTTCTGCACATCGGTATTTACAGCTATGTTCTCTTCATACATACATACATACATACATACATACATACATACATACATACATACATACATACATACATACATACATACATACATACATACTTCACAAAGGTTTATTATGTATAAGCCTTCCAATGTTGTTACTCTGCTTAAACCTACATAGTGAATATGAGGTATTGTTTTTTTAGTATCAATGTTGACAACTATTTTAGGAACCGTATCACCTTAGGACCTGTGAATGGTTTTTGCAGCAGCAGGGCGCAGTGGGAATTGTTTTCTTATGACCTGTACTGTTCTATTTTTACCTACTGCGAACTGTGATGTAACTGGTTTGATGGGTTTCCATGAAGGTTCAATGCCTTGCACATAGAGATGTCTATTATCATGTCTTGTTTTCTCACCAATATCAACACAATCAAATTGTACCCATATAATACCTGAAGGTTTGCCAGTTTGTTGTAGTTGAATAAGTTTGACTATATTAGCAGCACCATTTGTCAAACCATCATCACTTCTTATATTAAGAGAGATATCTGTCCTTTCACCTACTGCTAGGTTCAACACCGTATGCAATTGACTTGTTTTATTTGCTTGATCAAGTGGAATTTGTTTTAGTATTTTTTCCCTGAGTGTCTGAGATTGAGCTCCAATGACAGTGTCGTGTGCTTTGATTGAGTACTTAGGACCAGACATAGCATTGTGAGCTCTGTCATTGAAATTGTCTACTTTAGCATTCTGTATGAATAAGTGAGGTATATCAAGATATTCGTTGCTGTTGGAATCTATTAACCTCTCTTTAAACTTCATAATATCTTGACAGGTATGTTTACCTTCTCTCAATCTGTTAAGCATTTGAGCAAACATTTTACTTTCTCTTTGCCTCATAGTTTCATGCAGTTCAAACATTCTAAAATGTTCTTGCCAAAGGTTAGGTGCAAGAATAATATACTCTGAATTGTCTAGGTGTTTAAATATGTAACCATCTATTACTGGTTGAAGTTGAAATAGGTCACCTATAGCAACAATACTCACACCTCCGAAGGGTAAATGACTGCCTTTAATATCTTTAAGTCTATTATTGATTTGAATATTAAACATACTGTTGCCAACCATGGATATTTCATCTATAAATATCAATTTGAGATCACCTAGTTGACATCTCAGGGTATTGAGTCTACTTGAGTCAGGGCATTTGTACATTTTCAAAGAGTGAAATGCAGATATTCCAACAACAGTATGTATGGTATTGCCTTTGATATTATTAGCAGCTTTACCAGTAGGTGCTAGTAACAACACCTTTACTTGTCTAAAGTCAATGCCTGCTATCTGATTATAACATTTTAAGGCTGCCTGATACAAGGCCTTTGTTACAACTGATTTCCCAACTCCTGCTCCTCCACTAAGAAAACAATGAAATGGCTCGTCTGATGTTTTAATCAGATGTAATACATGGTAAAAAAATTCCTTTTGCTCTTTGTTCAAAGTTTGAATCATGTGTCTGTAGTCGTCATCGTGCATTTCATTTAGTAGTAGCGGTTCATGATTTAGATCAATTGATGGAATGCCAATGTCATCAGAAAGATTGTAGTTCTCATTTAAGTCAGGTTGTAAATCTTGATTACCTTCTGCTTCATCTTGGCATTCAACATGTTGAGTACTTGGTGCTAACATGTCATATTGATTGTCCATGTCTTCGATATTATTTGCATGTTCTTGTATTTCATTGAAGTCTACATTGCATACAGAAAATTCTTTTATCTTTTCATTCATTTTATGAGCAATAAGAGAAAAATGATCTTCATAAGATGAACAATTACCAAGCAAATCAGTGTCTTCATTTCTCCACGAAGTAAAACGCATGATCAGTTCACGATAGGGTTTCTCTGGTTCAGTTTCTTTGTTGAACCACACACTTCTTATTATTCTAGCTTTTTTCCTCCTTTTGTTTTTCTTTGAAGTTTTTTGTTTAGAGTGGGCATCATCATCATCGTCATCATCATTATAATCATCATCGTTAAGTTCATTAGTAGCAGTCTCTAAAAGAAAGCTATCAGTGTCAAGTTCTTTAGACTGCTTATTGTATGGTTTTGCATCAGTATCATACCAGGCAGCCCAGTCTGCAAGTGTAAGGTGTTCAAGACTAACTGGGCGCTTTGTGTATCTTTTAATCAAATTACCTGTATAAATATCTTCACAATCATCATCCATTTCTTTAATATCGCTTAGTGGCTTTAAAACGTTAATTCTATCCGGCACTGGGAGTTGAGGTATTTATAAATACACAACCTGTCGAGATGCTTTACGCATTGGAAGCTGTAAAACAATGTATACAGCTTCTTGTGCACTTATTTCAACATTATTTAAAAACTTGCTTCCGATATCTCTCACTTGCTGTTTAATGGTGGAATTGGCCTTTCTCGCTTCGGTACAAGCCTGTCGTAACAGTTCACTCATACCCTTCTGAGCCTTTGAAATATAATTTGCTATGTATACAGCACATGCATACACATCTAATATAAATTGAATATCCATATTGGCTCTCCATGCACTAAGACATGGGACATTTTAATTATTTATCCTTAATTCATTAGGGCTTCTTTTGAGAAATATAGCTGGTGTATTAATCGATGATCTTATAGCTAATATATAATCATCTTCAGTAATACCTAAGATCACAAGTAAGTTGTCAAAAGTGTCAAAAGTGTCAAAGTTGACCTTCTTTAAGGTCATTCAAATATTGGTGTATTTTTTTCCATGAATCTTTGTATGATTTTATTTCATTCATTGGTATTTCATCCACAGAAAATGGATATATAATAACTGTTTGCCTCATTGGTGGTTGAGGATAATTGAACCTACATTCATTTTTAGATTTCTTACGACATGTGTGGGAATGTTTATGAATTTGCCTTTTTTAAACTAGCTCCAATAATTCAGCATTGTCTACTCGCTCTTCACAAGTAATTATGTTATCAATAAATGAGGTGACTTTGCTGTCACTATCTTCACCAAATACAGGTGTATTTTCTATCCATATCATCATGTGAATGTGAGGTGAACCTCTTTGTTGGTATTCAACTCTATAAAACCAGTCAGAAATCTTTCCTAATGGTTCAGCATTGCTTAGCAGAAAATGCCTTAGGAAAGTATTCACTTGATAGTCAAAATGTCTAGCACATGTGACAGGATCGCTTTGGATCAATCTACACTTTTCCTCCCAGTTTAAATACACTAGTTCATCGTTAGTATATTGCTTGTGATCAACCAGTTGACCAAGAATTCTAAGAAGGTGAATCCACTGTGTTTCTGCTGATGAGAAACTACAAAACAAAGTAGCTGTGCCGAGTTGTCATAACAAATAGATCTCTTTTAGCTTGTTCAAAATATGAAGGGGATCCCCTTAAAGCTTTCAGGAATTTGTATCCCTCGTCATGATGTACCATCTTCCTTTAAATCCCCAGCTTTTAAAGACTTATTATTTCTATGGCATTTTCTTAAAGCAACTTGTGATTTTCCTAATAGAATTTTCATCTGCAATTTTTTTTGTTTTATAAAAACTGTTTTCCACATTCATTGCAGCTCTACGGTCTGACCTTCTCGGTTCTGACTTACAGATGTCACTATAAAGAACTTTGACTAACCGATCTTTGTGACCAGATCTTTTTTGTCCAAGAAATATTCCCGGATATGCTAATTCTTCAGAATATTTATCTCTGAATACACTCAATGTCACATTACCCTCTGCTGGTGCTAAATTAAGAATGCACTGCTGTTCATTATGATCGACATAATCTGGTGGTGTTAGCAAAGTATCGGTCACACCTGCACAAATTTTTGCTTCATCTTCAATCCATTCATCTTCATCATTTTGTGACAATTCTTCATTGTTTTTTTTTATTTTCAATCAAGACTTCATTCTCATCATCATTGCTTTCAATGCCTCCAGCCAATGCTTCATTGTAGTTGTTTAACTAGTTTTCATTCAGTGCAATACCTTCCTCTTTATACAGATCACTGTTGTTCAAAAGCCAAATTACAGCTGTGATAACTTTATTTGGTCTAACAGTTAATGATAATGCACTACTTTTGTACTGTAGCCTCCGTTTCAAATTCACTTTAATTGTTGCAGTTTCCTCTGGTAGCCGTGGTAACATACCAACCGTACTGCTCACATCAGCTGGTACATTAACAATATTACCACGTATTTTAAGTTGCTTTCCTCTTGGTGCCTGCATAAGTTTTTGAAAAGCAATTCGGAGTGCAATTAATCTACACTCTAGTTCATTTAGATCAAAGAATGGTGGTTTGTGTGGAAATTGCATTCCGTTTACTAAAGCACATGGTGGAACTTTGTTTTACTCAAATAGTTCGAACATGTTTTACAAACCCATTCAATATTGTTGACACTTTTCTTACCACTAAGGTATTTATGAATATCAGGATTCTTTTGTTTTAGATTACTAGTATGAATGACACTATGTTTGTAAAACAGCTGATCGCAACAAGTACAAATATACAATGGCCCTTGATAGACCATATCATGAAACTTTGAAATACAATACTGGATGTTTTGTTTCTGTGCTCTATAATTTTTCATGTATTGATTATTTTTTTCTCTTTCCTCCTTAGAAATGCCCTTTTCTGCTTTTCTTTTTTTTTCTATATTCTTTCATGTAGACGCTATTCTGTGTTTTGCGGTCATAGTTTATTTGAAAGTCACAAGGTGCACGATTTTCACAAAACTTTTCAGTCCCAGTTTGAGCTGAATTAATTCTGAATTCAGCTTGTAAAGTTGACACGCAATGCATTTCACCAATGTGACCTAAATATATAGACCTTATATTTCTAGTCTCAGTACTCATAGGTTCAACCAGGGTCAAATCTGAAAAATTTGCATTAGATTCTACAATATGAATTCTTAAGTTCAGTGAATCTGCAACAGCTTGTATAACAATGTCATCAGCCCATGTTCCCTGCATAGACATACAAGATAAATATTTTAACCACGATCCATCCATATTGCTTTCTATGAATCGCTCAGGATTATTTCTCAAATACTGAACAGCCATTGCTCTAATTTCTAAGTGACAGTTTGAGTCACCACATAACTGGTGTGATTAAAAAAGCAGTCACCTCCCCCACCAACATCAAGTGCTCTTAATCCATGTCTTAGTAGCCTTGAGCTCAATAGCAATTTAGGTGTGGTTTTGCATACTAATGTTGATGAACTAATTCTGCCATCTGCAACTGGACCTGGATTTAATTCAACATCTCCGGAGAGTAAAATATTTCTTTTTGAAACATTAAATGCAAACGACCATGTTATACACTTTTTAAATCGAAAAAAATAATTACTGAAGAAACTACAACCTTGGTCACAAGGGTTGGAAAAAATCATTCTATACACATTTTGCCCCTCCCCACCCCTGTGCAATGTTGACAAAACACTTTCATCTGACACAGGTTTGCATTTTGCCATTTTCCAACATTGCAAGGGGGAATGGGGGTTTTGACACTTATTCTGTGGGCATTACGATCATGATTTCATGATTTTGGCATTTTCCAACACAATTTGTCCATGATTGTCTGAGTTTTCATATGCTTTAAATGCCCATAACTTACACTGAAATTTACAAATTCGAACCAAACGCGGCACACGCACTATCTATCACTTCCTCAACTAGTGAGACAATCTCAGATAGTGTAGAGTGTAATGCAGGACTGTCATTAAGCTTTGAGTCATCCTTTGTCTCTATCTAGTGACTCTTAACTTGTTGGTTTGAGTGAATTGTGTCAACAGCAGGCAAGTTCACCCATAACAATAAGAGCCCAACAAGCATACGACACCGGTTTTTATGAGTTATGGCCTTTAATGTGAGCTCGGTAATGCACAGCAGTTGTAATCCAGTCATCTACATAGGTGACGAGTTGTGAACCCACAGACATCTTGGGCTTTGTCCCTTGACAAACATGGCCGTATACTGTAGAGTGCAAACAACAACTTTTATTATTATGACTCGCATATTTAGAAACCTTGATTTTAGTCATTCATGTAATGTTATCATTGTAAGTGTGTGCACTTATCAAAGAAAAATAACTCGACATCACTTTTTTTCAACACAAACTTGTATTTCTTAATCTTGATCTTTTAATGGATAAACAGCAAGAACAACAACTGTCATGGACAATTGCCATGCTTTCACGCATCTCAGCATCCCAGTGTTCCTAGCAGGCCCCATTATCGGCAATTTCTGCCGATTGCAATCCTACAAATGCTATGCCTTGTTGTTTAAAAATGACACATAAACCATTATGTCCAGCAACAGTTCTTGGACTGTACAGCCCACAACAAATAATTATCTCAAATAAATCAGCATGGCTGATTAGCTCAGGCAGACCCAAGTTCAACACCTTGGCCAAGCTCGTAAATAGTCAACTGGTTTGCCTTCTGCCAGTTGGGGTTTTTAACCTTGTTGTTTGATTTGATTCATTTGTTCCTGACATCGAATTTATTCTTTATAAACAGACCGACGGTAAATAAAGGTTATTTATTTATTTTAGCTACATATATGACAGTAACTTGGTTGTCTTGAATTGTGTACGAGATGTACAGCCTTAGCAGTGTATATATACTTTGGCATTGCTTTGAGTAACCTCTTTGGTGTCTTTTTACTGCGTTAAGAAGACCACCCAAGTGACTTTCCATACCCGTAGATGGGCATATATATTTAGAGTACCATTTGTGGTCGTTCTTGCTTTGAGAAAAAGCAGATGATGATGGCAAGTTGTTTCTGATTTGCATAGATCTTTTTCCAGATGACTTAAACAGCGTATTGAAGTGACATCCATAATTGTTTCTCGAATTCTTTAGTAATAGAAATGTAGACCATACAGAGTGACATCCATAATCGTTTCTCACTCCTCTTTAGTAATAGAAAAGTAGACCATGCAGAGTGATTTCCGGAAGGTGTCTTTAGCAGCATATTTAGAGTAACATCCATTGTTGGTTGAGCTTGTGCATACCATAGCATGTTGTATGGAGCATGCATGTATAGAACATGCAATCATGTACAAACTTAAATGTACATGACTGTTCTTTGTAGTGTCTTGAATGAGATGATACAATGAAGAGTTGTAGTTTCAGTGCTTTCAGTGTCTTGGTAATGTATTACCATTCAGAATCATGAACATTTAGGCATATTGTACTCAAACAGCAGTCTGCAAAATAATGTGTAACAAAATCAATCAGTGAGCAGTTAAGATTGGTAAAATATACTTTGCTGCTCTAATACTAACTTAAATTAAGTTCAAATAAATTCCCAACCCCTCAAAATACATATGACTAACTTACATTTCAACCCTGATGGCCTGCATCTTGACTACAGGTAGCGAGGAGTCAATACCTCAACACAGCACACAATGACCTCACTCTTAGAGGTGAGGTCATGTTTCCACCGAGAAACAACACATTTTATTTGGTTCATCGTATATTTTTCTCCTCTACAACCTTTACTTAATCTTTTGTATATCTGTAAATAGGTATACATGTGGTCAATGCTATTAAAAATCAAACCCAAATATGAAAATAAGAAACTTGTGCACAAGCAAAGGCAACGAAACAAAAAGATTTAGCCAACAATAAAATCATTCCTACATATCCTGACAAAACAACTAACAATAGAAAACAATGTGCTCTAACTGCTTACATTTAGACAAACAAAAATGGGCTTATGATAAATATAATATGACTCTAATGTACCAGAACTTTGAACTTGTTGTGGAATATTAGTGTATATGTGGTCTATCTGAGTTTTATAATATGTCGTGTACTGTTTTATCAGCTGAGTGTAACCCTTTTGCTTGATCATATATCCCACAAGAGCTTTCTGTTCAGGGATAGGTTCCATAAAATTGACATTGAAGTCTCCTAAAATTATGACTGGAGTCTGTGGGTCTCGAAGAATAGTCCGATGTAAGTGTTCTAATGCTTCAGTTAATTTAGAAAATACAAATTTTGATTTAGATCGATATATCCCAACAACACGTTCTTTCAGTTCATCATTTTCAATATTTTCTATTGCATCATCAAGCACTTCTGCATTACAATCATATTGCCGTCTGTTCTGAACTATTGTGTTCTTAAGTTGTTCATATCTCTCTTGGTAACTTTCGCAGTTTTTGATAAGATCTTTGTTTTCGTTCCTCCAAGGAGTGTACAGCATTAACTGTTCTCTGCTATAGTTCTCAGGGTCCTTGTTTTTGTTAAATCTTACTGAACGAATAATTTTAGATTTTTGTCTTTTAACTAGTTTCAATCCACCTTTTAGTTCATATTCTTCACATATTTCTGTCTTATCATTGGTGAGATCATCATCAACATTATCATCAAAATCATTCTCAGGTAAGCAAACATCAGAAGTAGACGTTTTAACTTGACCCACATGTTCTACCTGACTTTTATTTTGCTTGACACAGTTATACCATGCTACAAAATCAGCCAGACACAATTCTTCTAATTGTTTTGGTCGTCTTTGGTATCTTTTGATAAAGTTGTCTGATTCAATATCTTCAGAGCTATCAGGTAGTTCTTGAAGCTTACCCATTGATTTTAGTAGGAATGTTCTTTCCTCAGGGTTGGATGTGTTAATAAACTGGAATTCACGAGATGACCTTCTTAAAGGCATTTGCAAAACGAAATACACTGCTTCTTGTGCACTGATCTCAACAGCATTGAGAAATCTGTTTCCAATGTGTCTGACTTTGTTTATAATGTCTTTTTTACCAGAGCTTGCTTCTTCAGATGCTTTTCTTAGTAATTTGCTCATTCCTCTTTGTCCTTTGGTAACATATGACAAAATATAAACAGCACAAGCATAAGGATCCAAGATAAACTGTATATCCATGTTGGCTTGCCAAGCTTTCAATAAATCAGAGTTGTAACTATTGATTCTTATTTCAGATGGAGATCTTTTTAGCAGAAGTGTGTCACGCTTCAGTGAATATCTCACGGCCGTGATATATTGTTGCTCTGTGAGACCCAGTTTCTGGAGAAGTTCTCCAAAATGCATTTCATTATCGTATTTTAAATTGTCTAATAGGTCGTTTATTTTTTCATAATTTTTCTTCACTAAACCCTCTTCATTTAAAGTGTTTTCACTACAGTGTAAGAGGTTCTAAAATCATTGTTCATGGCATTGGTGGTAATGGTAAATTGAATCTGCAAATCTTATGACCCTGTTTTTTGCACGTTTTTGAGTGTTGGTGTCTCTGTAAATTAACCAAATCACCCAGTTTTTCTGAATCATGGCCCAACGGCCTAAAACAGCGTAATCGTGACCGCGCGGCATGACTTCTCCATAGACAGATTCTACTGGACACTGGACTGTACAGCACCGACAAGCAACTAAAATTCTCCGAGTCAAAAGGGAACTGTTATTTGCCCCATGGAGATAAACATCTTTACCGTTCTCAACGAAGAGAAAATCAATAACAAAAGATCTGAAACCCCACCTACGCTCCACCAAAAAGGACAAAAGGGAGCTGAAAGGCCAATAAAGAGTAACCAGTTCTATTGACAAAAACATATGTGGCGGATGACATTTTCAACTAACGAAACAGGTGGCACCAGCCAACAGGTTTCTCCTACCCAACTAAATGCTAGAGAATCTTCGAATAGAAACTGGGAAAAACTTGAATTTTTTTTTTTTTTAACTGGAAAAGTAATCAATTGAACAGGGACCCCGATAAGAGGTTACTTCATGAAAATAGCTATCTTTAACTGACCAGTCATCAATCGACGATCTTGTATAAGTAATCAGCTTTCTCGTTAAATGAACGAGGTATCAACTCAGCCTCGATTTTGATATTACTTTCTTTGGCGGTATCAAATATATCACCGGCGAGTTGAAGCGAACACAGTTTCATACTACCAGAATCGACGATCAAAGGTACAGATTGGTTGTCAGTAAACCACTTAACAGAGCACCCTGAAAGAAGATGTGCAAACTTTTCAAAGCAAAACAAACACAGCGGAGTTTTCTCCACGTGGTACTCGATCTGGTATTCGTCTTCATAGAATCTCAGTTTTTGTGCGAATACAGGCAATGTTACCAATGGCAATAAAAGCAGCCAATCCAATAGCGCTAACATCCGAGCATACAATACAAGATAGTCTGCGAGCAACGTCTGCAAAACACTGGAATTGAGATAAGAAACATTATTCTTCCAGAACTCTTACTGTATGGAAACTGACAACGGGTTAACAACAGCGGGAGCACACGCGCACTCGACCACTGAACCTGTGGCCAGAAGATCAGAAATAGCCTGCTCGACAAATCACTATACTGGACTGGATGGCTGAGTGATTATTAGAAAACTGAGCTGAGGGTGGAATGTAAATAAAGAGAATCTAATACCCATCAAAAATAGTATCGCGAATAAAGCAAGAAGCACCTATGTGATTTAAAAAATCTACATTAACCATAAGGTTGCCTTTAACTTAAATATAATGCGTTCTGTCCTGATAATCAGTCTTTTATTCATTCATTCAGTCATCAGGGCTAGTACAATTGTTAACCCTCGGACTAACACCCCCATTGTGGCACAAGGGGGATGAAACCCTCTCCTTGGGTTTTCGTTCTATTAAGGTACAGGAAGCCCTGAGCTTGCTCTATAAAATAATGACATATTTTTTGGTTGTGACGTCGCATGACGTCATTTGACCCATCATCTTGGATAACACTATTTTCTTAAAAAGTCAAAAAATAATCTAGAATGCTTATGAAATGTACAATTTAGTGAAATTCAGCAAAATGATGAACAAAGCTGGAAAAAATAATACAGAAGTATGTCGAAAAAGTTGATTTTTGTCCAAATCTATACGAAGTTTGCGGTTGCCATGACAAAGTCAAAAGTAATGGACACAATTGACATAACCAAAATTTACGCGAACGATGAATGAACAGCTAAGGAAATTTTTCAGCCCCTTAGAGTAAATTGTCTTTTCAAGACTTCCAAAAAACCTTGAATCACATGGTTCAACAAAATTATCAATAAGTTCAACCGGGTCTCCCAATCATTTGATTAAATTGAAAAAATTATATACTCATCTTATCCCATTCTCTTCAATGCAGCTTGGTATTTGCCATAAGTATGTATTTTTACTGCTTGGAGGGGCTGCAGCGGCTCCTCTAAAACGGCTTGAGCAGGAAGATGGATTTGCTCAGTGGCCTCTTTGGCCGCATCTGAAACACTTGTCTGCTAGTTGAGGCTGACGTCCACGAAAGGACTGCATGCGAAAAAAACAAAAAGGCTGATTAGAAGAAAAATAGTTGCCAGTGGACAGGCCATGAGTGGATGGAGCTTCACTGGATGTAGAGCGGGTAGCTGTAGAGTTGGCCAGCTAGACTCATTTTTCCGCTTTTTCTCCCGGATCTTCGCTAGCGTTCGTATTTCGGCTGATCAGAGCTTTCTCTCTTCCTCTGAACCTTCGGCGAGTTCGTCGATTCGTACTTGCACTGCTGCCCAAACAGCGGGGTTCTTGTCCGCGGAACGAAATAACTTGGCTGCTGAAAGGTTTCCTTTTGAGATGGTCTTGCTGGTCCCGTCTGTTGCATCCAGCAGAGAGTTGTTGAACTCGTATTGTACTTTAGAGTTAAAAGAACTCGAATCCTTGGACACCGTTTTTAGCCTCTACAGTTGAGACTGAGTGGCAGCTTGTTTCTCGTCGAGACCGCGTTTGAATGCAGCGAACTTCTGGTCAAACTTAACGTCCAAAAGACGAGGAAACAATGTTCGTGAAGCAGTCTCATGAAAAAGATCTCCCTCAGTGAAGGATTGCGCGATCGAAGCGGGAACGCTCGCTCGTTCAGTATTCGGCGACATAACAGCAAAAGCAAAGTTGAAAGAGATGCCTTCGAGTGGCTCTTGCATAACTTACAAATTCTTAAATAGCCTACTAGCCCCTTAGGGATTCACGCCTAAAATACTTCTACAGTTAACACGAACCATACATAGTAAACATACTCCAGTGTAATAGCGAAACGTTACAAAATATATTTTTCTTTTGCACTTGCGAAGAGAAAGTGATGCACTGCCTTGAATCTGTTTGATTTGGAATTTCTTTAGTTTATAAAAAATGTTAGGGACGCTCTGTGCTACTCTTCTATCTTGACTTCGCAATTCCCACTTACAAATTGTACTATAATGCACAGATACTATTCTTTCACTATTATCAGCTCTTCGTTTTCCGCAAAATATCGTGGGAAATGACAAAAATTCTGAATCTTTATCAATAAATATCCCTAAAGGTCTGTTGCCTTCACCTGGTGCAAAGCTCATTATGTTCTCCCCATGTTCAGTCATGTCTGGTTCTTGCAGCAAAGTGTCCATAATTCCTGAAGCGCGTTCTGTTTCTTCACACCAGTCATCATCACTGTCACTTTCACTGTCGTCATTGGAATTGCCTTTCTCTGCAAACATATTCTGTTCACCCTGATTCTTTCCTTTTTCACAAATATCTTCAGCTGTATTTGAGCTTTTCACATTTTGCCCTTCAATAAATTGTGACATCTCCCCACCATTTCCATTCAGTGTATTCATCATCTATCAGCAACTTGTACACCTTCATTCTGAAATAATTTGCTTGTCTGCACTAAATATTTTGCAGCTTCTAATACTTTGCTAGGTCTGATGCTCTGAAACTGATAGTAATGTTTGTAACTAAGACGTCTTTTTAGCTTTATTGGAATGGTCTGTGATTCATTAACTGGTCTTGGTAGAACATTTACAGTCGAATCAACATCAGCTGGTACATTGATAACATTCCCATGAATACTCAACTGACCACCAGTAGGTAATTCCCTAATCTGCATAAATGGTATACGTGATGATATGAGCCTTTCTTCAAGAACAGTCAGATTTAGTATTTCTGGTTTATCGGGAAATATCATTTTGTTGGCTTTTGCACAACTTTACCAACTTTACCAACTTTACCAACTTTATCGATGAGAACAGTGCCGATCAAGGAAGGCTATTTAGAGCTACCAAGAAACTCCTTTTCAGAAAGGATGAATTATCTTTTCCTGACTATCAAGACAAAACGGCCCTAGCTAATGACATCAACGGCTTTTTCGTTCGTAAGATCACCAGAATTCGTTCAGACATCGATGCCACTGTTGTGGATGAAGTAGAAGTCGTTCCAACATGTTTATCTTTAAGCGCCTTCCACCCTCTTACTGAGAATGATGTATGGGCTTTAATCCAGACGTCAGCTAAGAAGTCTTGTCTAACGGACCCCATGCCAACATCACTGGTCGTCGGTTGTCTTGATGTGCTCCTCCCCGTCATCATGCGCATAGTTAACTCATCGCTGTTCTCAGGCTACTTTCGTGGTGAATGGAAGGAAGCTCTTGTCAACCCCCTCCTAAAGAAGGCTGGCCTTGATTCGGTGTTTAAAAACCTTCGACCTGTGAGTAATCTTCAATTCCTATCAAAATTGACAGAACGCGCTGTATTTGACCAGACGTACAACCACATGATGGATCTTGGCCTGTATCCTCCACTCCGGTCTGCATATCGTAAATGCCATAGTACCGAGACAGCGCTCCTAAAAGTCCAGAATGATATACTAATGAATATGAACTGCCAGCACGTGACACTTCTAGTTCTTCTAGATCTCAGTGCGGCTTTCGACACGGTGGACCACAAAATCTTACTTCATCGTCTACAGTCGAGTTTTGGTATCACAGGAACGGCTCTGAAGTGGTTTAAATCTTACCTTTCTGACCGATCGCAAAGCGTCTTTTTAGACGTCTGTCTCTCTGAGAGTTCCAAGCTGCCACATGGGGTTCCTCAAGGCTCATGTCTGGGACCCCTGCTATTTACGATCTATTCTAGCAAGCTATTTGAGGTGATAAAGGATCATCTACCTGTTGCACATGCGTATGCAGATGACACGCAACTCTACTTGTCCTTCAAGCCCGACACCACATCAAGTCAAGCTGATGCAATCGAAGCAATGGAACTCTGCGTAAAGGTAATCAGAGCGTGGATGATTACTGACAAGTTAAAGCTAAATGACGACAAAACCGAATTCTTAATAATTGGTACACGACAACAGCTTAGCAAGGTGGACATCGAGAAGTTATCGGTGGGTGATGTTAGTGTTGCCCCTGTTGCTGTTGCAAGAAACCTCGGAACCTGGTTTGATACCAACCTTAGTCTAGTGACACACATTACGAAGACATGTAAAGCTGCTTTTTATCATCTGCATAACATTAGACGTATTAGGAAGTTTCTTACGGTTGAGTCTACCGAGGTGCTAGTGCATGCCTTCATAATGGGACGCATTGATTACTGCAACAGTCTTCTCCATGGTTTACCGACCACTCATATTAATAAGCTACAATGTGTGCAAAACGCAGCTGCTAGGCTAATTTGCTCGACTCCGCGTTTTAGTCGCATTACTCCTGTATTATATTCTTTACATTGGTTACCTGTCAGATTCAGAATTGTTTATAAGATTTTAAAAATTACTTTTAAGGCCATACATGGCCAGGCACCGGACTATATTTGTAATCTTATTCGTGCTAAAAATCCCTCCCGGTATGGTCTACGCTCTAATTCTCAAGTTTTATTAGTACCACCATCCACGAAAACGAAGAAAACACTTGGTGACAGGGCATTTACTGCTGCTGCACCATCACTTTGGAACAAATTGCCGTGTGCAGTAACAGATGAGGACAATTTTAACCATTTTAATTCCAAACTGAAGACATTTTTATTTAGAAAAGCGTTTGAATAGCTCTTGATGTTTTATATACATTTTTACTAGATCCCTTCCTTTTAATATTTTAATTTTTAGCTCGTTACCTTAGCCTAATGTACATAATTATTGTAAATAATTAGTTTTAAATTAATCACACTATTCATAGCATATCGTTTAATTTATATTACTCATATGGTTTGTTAGGCGCATTTGATCATATTCACATGTTAATTTGCGCCTTAGAAATACTAAATATTATTAATATTATTATTATTAACTTGGTAATTTACCATCTTTAAGGTTAGAATGACATGTTGAACAAATCCACTCGGTGTTATTTATACTCTTAATTCCAGTCAGGCATAATTTAAGAATATTTTGAGGGCATATTTTATAAAGATTTGGATTACATTTTGTCACAGATGATCTGTACCATAACTGATCACAGGAGGTGCAGATATATTCTGGGCCACATGGCCAGAAATTCGGGACATCGCAACGGCGCACGCGCGAGGTTACTTGGCAATATGGCCGCCAAAAACTCAAAGGAAATGTATGGCAGAAATAAAACAAAATAAAATAGAGCACGTTCTGGCTTACCGGGAACAAGTGCCGCGATCCGGTAGAGTTCTTGAAAGTTTCCTCGGCTATTCTGATAAGTTGGTTTTCATCAACAAATGTTACTGGCCCTGCTTTTCATCGATGTTTATTTTCGAAGCTTGGCCCATACAATGCTCTACAAAACAGAGGCTTGAAATCCCATTTTTGCATCCCAAGAAGATTTTGATGCTCTGTAGCAGACAACATAATCGGGATATCCCAAGTGTCGCGATCGCTTGAAGAAAAGCACCGTATGATGTACTATTTTCTCTAGTTTTTAGTTTTATGCAATTACTTCGGTCAGCAGTTATTTACCTGCCCAACAACATCTTTTTGTACAACAACTTTTTCTGTAATGTCGTTGAGCCCGAAGTACGCCGTACTGAACAGTGGTATGCACCACTAAAATGTGTACTAGACGTATGCCGCACGAAAATTAACAGACTCGATGTCCGGAATTTCTGGCCATGATTTGATATTCCTACGAAATGTTTCAATCAGTTCGGACATTATCAAAATGTGGACAGATTCTTTGCTGTGGCAAGTCTGCTCTTTAGTTTCCTGAAAATCATTTCTTTTTCTTTTTGTACATGTAGCCTCTTGTTGAAAATGATTTATGTCACTAGAATCTTTTGACCTTTTTCTATTCCGTCCAGGGTCGTGGCTCTTGTTTACAATGTTAATTCCATTCTGTGTACTATCCATCATATTTTGGAACCGAGCTTTGTTTCTCTTGTTGTTTAGTTGAACTTTGTCTGGATTTGCTTGTTTATACTTTTTAAAATCTCGTCTTTGGCATTCTTTCACTTTCTCTAGATTGCTTGCTCGTCTTTTTGTTTTTGCTTGTTTGTCCATTTGTTTGACTTTCTCTGGATTTGCTTCTTTATGTTTTAGAAAATCTCTTCTTTGGCATTCTTTCACTTTTTCTAGATTACATTCTCGTCTTTTTGTTTTTGTTTGTTTGTCCATTTGTTTGACTTTCTCCTGGATTTGCTTCTTTATATTTTAGAAAATCCTGTCTTTGGCATTCTTTTACTTTCTCTTGATTATATTCTCGTCTCTTTGTTTTTGTTTGTTTGTCCATTTGTTTGACTTTGTCTGGATTTGCTTCTTTATATTTTAGGAAATCTTGTCTTTGGCATTGTTTTACTTTCTCTAGATGACATTCTCTTCTTATTTTTTTTGTTTGTCCATTTGTTTGACTTTCTCTGGATTTGCTTTTTTATAATTTAGAAAATCTTGTCTTTGGCATTCTTTTACTTTCTCCAGATTACATTCCCGTCTTTTCGCTTTTGTTTGTTTGTCCATCTGCTTGACTTTAACAGGATTTGCTATTTTATAGGTTTTTGAAGCTTGCCTTTGACATTCCCGTGATTTTTCAAGATTTTCTTTTCGTTTCTGTTGTTTCTTCTTATTAACTCTGGATTGCCTATTAGCCCTTTTCTCTTTCATATATTGCCTCATGAATGCTCTTCGCTTTTCCAGAGAGTCACTGGTAACAGAAGTGTCTTGAGATTTTTGGTTCACTGGACTGACAATCTGTGTGATGCATACTTGATTTCTATCATTTAGTAATGTAGTTTCCTCCTGTGTTTCACTCTGATGTTTTTGTAGTATATTTTATTCTTCATTCTCTATTGGAGTAGTTGAAACATAATGAATTTCATCTAAATGACCTGTATAAATCGTTCTGGGTCTTCCTTGCATGTTGATGGGATTTATCACATTACTCTCTGCAAAGTTCTCAGCGCTTTCTGTGATATAAATTGTACAGTTTAATGCATTAGCAACTGCTTGTATAATGAGATTGTCACACCAAGTTCCCTGTCTAGACATGTTATTTAAATATTCCAACCATGAGTATCCAATGTTGCTTTCAATAAACGATTCAGGGTGATATCTCAAATGCTCAATCTCAACTGCGCGTACCTGTAAGTGATAAGCTGCAGTGCCATATAACTGAACTTATTAGCTTATCAATTGCAAGTTTATAGTTTAAATGATGATTTCGCTGATGCAATATCGAGCCTCCGTGGGTTTGTACAATATTTTCTTAAAAGCCAAAGAATTTTCACATTGTGTGAAGGGGCAGTTTTGGTCGACTTTGTTGTTTATGTTCTATCTGGAGGCGACATAACTACCTGTAGTACAGAGACAAGTACGTTTATGGCAAATGAATTATTACGCTGGGCTTTGGTTGACCCAAATGTGGCTGCATCGCTTTTACTTTCCGCTGCTGATTAGATTAGCCAACGATGTTGAAACGAATCCTGGACCTGTCTTTTTTATGGAGTCGTCAGAAACAGTTCAAAGTAATAGAATGTCATCAGAAATCAACCAAACGTGTGATAGTCCGTCCATGTTAGTTTTAGCATTCAGATTAGCTCAGATGGGATTAAGACCATTAGATGTTGGTGGTGCAGGAGACTGTTTTTTTAGAGCAGTTTCACATCAGTTTTATCTTACCTTTAAAATAATGTTTCTCACTAAAGTCAGCTCTTCCTTCAATTCGTCAAATTGATCAGCCTTTACAACAAGATAACTTTTCAATAACTGAGTTCAACTTCAAATGCTTTATGCAAGAGCTGTGTGCTCAGATACTACAGTTAGCAAGCTGGCCCGGCCGAAACAAGCGCTCACGTACTCGAGGCTTCGATTTAGTGTTGGACCCTTGCTAACGGTGTGGTACGTTATGTGTGCGGCTTGTTTTGCTAGTTAGTGAGCGTAGATTCCAATAGACAGCGTTCACCATAAACGTGAACGCTACAACACTCTTTATAGCTTCGTTTTATACAGACTAATAAGTCGCGTAAGGTCCTTGCACTTCCAAAATGGAGGATCGCAAAGAAGTAGTAAACAACTTAATCACGTGTCAAGCGATATTAGATTGTGACGGCATCTAAGAGCTGATCGAAAGTGGCGTCATCCGGTGTGCGAAAGGAACCGAATCAGATCCTGCTGTGGAAAAATTTACGCTTAACATGTTAGTTAGTTATAATTTTTTTTTTTCGGTGATATATACCGCTCACAAACGCGACTTTGAAGCACTCACGCTTCGGGTGGTGAAATGTTAAATAACCGTGGGATCAGCTCAGTTTCATTGGCTGCTCGACTTAATTTGATTACTTTGTTGACTTTGAAAGCAATTTTCGGCAAAGGTAAAAATTGAGCTTGAACCGAAAAACAATAATGACAGGCCATTAGAATCACTTGCGAGTCAAACGTTTGGTTAGATTCAGCGTATAGCTATCATCAGGCAAGGAAAAAGTATGCGTGACAATCAAAGTAGGGGTCATGAACTTGGTTTAATCTGGTTAACTGGCATGTTTCCAACGACCTTCAAAAAAGAGAAGAAATCACATTACATTTGTTTTCGATTTCCATATCTACTTGAGTAATGACGCGTTTGATCGAGAAATACAAAGTAACTGAGAATTGATTGCGATATCAAAACTTGGACAGAACTAAACACGGCTACACGGCTAAAGTTTCACGTCACTGATGCAAAATTCGATTATCCACTGATTCAAAATGGTCAAGGAGCCCAGTTTGTTAAATTAATTTGTTCGCTTTAAATTTATTTATTTATTATTTCATACAAGTTATTGCATACAGGTGGATTGCAAAATTTTGTGAAATAATCGGAGGCATGTCCATTGCTGACATATCAAGACGCCACAAGGTAAATATTGGCGAAATTACCA